>NW_026739255.1:0-5000 GCF_963082655.1 Stomoxys calcitrans | reverse complement strand
CAGACAGATAGACAGATAGACAGACAGATAGACAGACAGATAGACAGACAGATAGACAGACAGATAGACAGACAGATAGATAGACAGATAGACAGACAGATAGACAGACAGATAGACAGACAGATAGATAGACAGACAGATAGACAGATAGACAGACAGTTAGACAGACAGATAGACAGACAGATAGACAGACAGATAGACAGACAGATAGACAGACAGATAGACCGACAGATAGACAGACAGACAGATAGACAGACGGATAGACAGACGGGTGGCGGACGGATGGATGGTCATATTAATGATATAGCTAAATAGTAAATTAAACCACAATTTTTGTCCGATTTGGATGAAATTTTGCATGTGGTGATCTGTTATGACTTTCAAAAACTGTGCCAAGTACGGTTCAAATCGGTCTAAAACCTGATATAGCTCCCATATAAACCGATCTCCCGATTTGACTTCTTGACCTCTACAAGCCAATTTTTTTTTTTCGATTTGGCTGAAATTTAGCGTGTAGTGTTCTGTCTGTTATGACCTTTAACAACTGTGCCAAGAACGGTCCAAATTGGTGTAGAACATGATATAGCTCTCATATAAACCCATCTCCCGATTTTATATCTTGAGTCCTTACAAGCCGTGTAGAGTGATGACAACAGACGGACACCCCCTATCCTATACGAATATATCTGGAATTTCCTCACTCGTATACATTGTATATTAGAGTGTCCCAGAAAACAAGGTCAACAGGTCAAATGCCATATCGCCCAAACGATGCCATTGTTAGTTGTTTTTGCACACTTTTGGGCGAAATAACCGTCTTTTGGGTAGAATGACATTTTATAAAAATGGTTTTGAACATTTAACCATTTTTACTTAGAAGAATGTTGACTTTAATTTACTGTTGGACCATGGAGCCATTGCCCACTTTATTGCCTCTGCGCCGTTATATCATCGGAGTGCTGCCATCAAACAGTTGGGTCAGTCGAGTAGAGTATGCCGTTGCCATCTGTTGTGTTGCAGCTTTTCAATGTTCAGCTTCCGTGCAGTGTCAGATCGTACTTTTTTCGCCATATTCAAACGGGGGCGAACCTTTGCTGCAACAAGGTAATGAACCTATATTTGCTCCACAGATCGATCGTATATCTAACACGCTGGATGAATGCCTTCCATCTATCACAACGTGACCAATGTGGTTCCTAGTGTTTTGATCGGGTAACAGCCATGTGGCTTGTGAATATTTATATGTTGAAATCTGTTGCGGCGAAATCTGTTAGCCTCAACCGACTATCGAACGTTTTCTCGTGGAGGCTACACTTTCCTACTATTAGACCAAAGATGTCTTCCTTCCCTATCTTCGCATTAAAATCTCCCAGAACGATTTTAATATCATGGACGGGACAGCGGTCATACTCTCTCTCTCTAGGAGCTCGTATAAAATATCCTTAGTCTGCTCGTCCTTGTCTTCAGTCGGGGCATGGACACAAATAAAGTTGATGCTGAAGAATTTGGGTTTTAAGCGGATTGTGGCTAGTCTCTCATCCACCGAAGTAAAGGTTGAGACAAGGTGTTTCAGTCTCCGACTAACCACAATTCCACAGCCAAATTCTTGCCTCGCGTTATGACAGGTATAGTATAGTTCGTCAGGCGCTAATATCTGCCTTGTACTTCTCTGATACATCCGCCAGCGCTTATACTGCACCTTTTGTATAGAGAGTGCGGACATTCCAGATGCAGATCCGCAATTCATGGTCCTTTTTTCTTATGCTTGTGTCGTCAACGTTAGGAGGGTCTGTTTTTACTATTTTTTTCTTTCTCATAGTTTTCGCGGGGAAGCTTACTGGCCCAGCGCCCTGAACGCATGGGTTTTGTGGGATCGCAAATGTATTCCTCGTTGTCGCGAGCCGCTTGCTCCAAGATCCGACGTCCAGACGCCCCTAACCTGGGAACAGACGCTGATGTTGGCCATTGGTTATTTGAAGGCGTCAAAAACTTGCCTTGCCTCGAGTATCATTGGCACTCAGTATTTAATAAGGAGCCAGTGCGACCTGACTCCTCACTTAGTTCCGCTGCGCCTTCTTTAACCCTCTAAAATCTTTTTAGGGAGGGGACACTTCGCCCTGAATGCGGATATCGAATTCGTGCTACTGTAGCCTATTTGCGCCTATGACGCTGATCGACTTTGTTCGAATCCTGGCGGAACTTGGGACAAAATTTTAAGCGGTGTTTATCCCCTCTTAATGCTGGCGACATTTGCGAGGTGTCGAACTGTTTATTTTGATTCTATGGAACAAACAAACCGAGTCTCATATAGTCATAATGGGTCACGCCCATTTGGGGCGTTTTGGGGGGACAAAGTGACCCCCTACACTTCGATCTGATTTTGTATGCCAGATTCGTAATCTACTCCCGAATACCTTTCATTTAAGCCCCATATTGATATGGACGACCAATTTGTCTGCTTTTACACATTTTGGGGTTAGGGCGACTTCCTGGGTACTTGAACCCAATTTTTAATACCATATTCGTATTCTGCTCTTCAATACCTTTCATTTGATATCCATATTGTCTGTATCGGTCCACTTGTGATTTTGGGTGGTATTTTTGGGGTAAGGGGGAGGGTCCGCCTCCACCCGATATCTAAAAATTATATAGCCTATGTTTCCCTCCAGACAAACTTACACAATCTATGAACATTTTAAGAAAATTGGTTCCGTCAAGTGTCATATAGTCATAATGGGTCTAATGGCGTTTTTAAGGGTTGACGAGACCCCCTACACTTCGATCTGATTTTGTATGCCAGATTCGAAATCTACTCCCGAATACCTTTCATTTAAGCCCCATATTGAAATAAAGGTCCAATGTGTCTGTTTGGGGGAGTTTAGGGATTGGGGCGGCCCGATTGGTACTTAGACTCAAATTTTAATACCATATTCGTATTATACTCTTCAAGACCTTCCACTTGATACCTATATTGTCCCGACCGGTCCACTTTTGATTTTGGCTTCTGTTTTTGGCATAAGGGGGAGGGTCCGTTCCCCTTCCGATACCGAAAACTTATATAGCCTATGTTTCTTTCCAGACCAACCTACACAATATGCGAAAATTTTGAGGCAATCGGTTCTGCCGTTTTTCATTCTATACGGAACAAACAAACCGATTTCCATATATCCGTGATAGGCTGATGTGCCCATTTTAGGCCTTTTTGTGGGTGTGGGCCGACCTCCTATACTTCGACATGAATTTGTATGCCAGATTCGTTATCTACTCCCGCATACTTTTCATTTGATACCCATATTGTCCTTATCGGTCCACTTTTGATTTTGGGTGGTGTTTTTGAGGTAACGGTGGAGGGTCCGCCCCCCTTCGATATCAATAAATTATAAAGCCTATTCCTACTTCCTGACCATATTCGTAATCTACTCCCGAATACCTTTCATTTGACTCCCATATTGTCATGATCATCAAATAACCCTATTTTAAGGGGGTTTGGGGCTGGGGCGGCCCCCATGGTACCTGGACCCAACTTTTATTATGGAATTCGTACTGTACTCTTTCATTTGAATCTTTTGTTGTCCCGATCGGTTCACTTTTATTTTTGGTTAGTACTTTTGGGGTAAGGGGGAGGATCCGCCCCCCTCCCGATATCAAAAAATTATATAGCTTATGTTTCCTTCCAGACCAACCTACATAATCTGTGAAAATTTCGAGCAAAACGGTTCAGCCGTTTTTGAGTCTCCCGAACACCTTTCAATTGAGTTCCATATTGCCCCCTGTAAGGTAAGTTGGGGTAAGGGGAAGGGTCCGCCCTTTCTTTAGCACAGAGACAACTGCTATGAATTTTGGTACAAATCGGTTCAGATCGGTTATACATAAACGCCCGATTTGCACTTAAAAGGGCATAACTGCTACAATTCTCAACCGATTTGCATGAAATTTGGTATGGAATGTTGTATTACCCATTTGAAAGCCTCTGCTAAATTTTATCAAAATCTGTTGAATTTTGTATCTGGGTGGTTCAACAGCAGGAACTAGAAGGCATCTTCCTTCTCCTGTTCCTGTGGTATTACAACGGGCGAAAACGTCTAAGTGAGTCTGATGGCAGACTGCCACTTAAACAAAATCTATAAGTATATCAATGGCAAGCGGCAACTCTGGTCGCTAAAAACAGTTGCCATTGTAGTACGAGAGGAAGCGGGAGGATTTTGTTTAAACTTAAATTGGGTTTATTTAGGTATAAAAATAAATGTTAATTTTAATTCGATTAATACGAGAAGGTAAGCTCTCTGCCAGAACTACAATGCTGCTAGCATTCAACGTTTGCAGCAATGCCCAAAGAAAAGCACGAGGGTAGAACAACATCATCATCGTAGTCATCATCATCATCATCACCATAACCATAGTCGGCCATCGATATCGCAATGCGGCATCCGCCCTGAGCCACCATTTGAACGGATGTATGGCTTGGTATTGGTTTAATGACTACTTTCCTTTCGTCTGTTCTCAATGTTTTTATACTCCTTTTGGTTGTTTGGTTTGCTCCATTCTTCGTTTACACCATCAACCTTCGAGGGGTCGATATACATTTTTTTAGGCCTTGGACAGACAGATGAAGGGATGAAGCATAACTGAAATTATGAATAATTTCATCACCTTTTTTTTCATATAATAAATATTATTTATATAAAATTGTCCTTATTATACACAACACACTGATAAAAATCGCTGGTTTGACATTCTGCCTGAAAGCTAGAGACACTGGGCGGAAGACCATCCTTAGATGATTAAGGTTAAATCCATTGATGTTAGATGGCAGTAGCAAAAAAAAAAAAAATATATATCAAGGGATATCATAATTGGTTTGTCGTTTCAATGGCAAGAGACTATCTTTGAGTTTTAAGTGCAAAATGGTCCTCTTGTGTGTGTTTTTTTTTAAGGGGCAGATTTTCAATAAATCTATGACAGATATTTAATTGACTGACATGTCAAACCTTCAAATTAAT
>NW_026739254.1:0-2000 GCF_963082655.1 Stomoxys calcitrans | reverse complement strand
AGGACAGCCTTCCAAATCACCTAAAGTTTCACTTTCAGCCAAACGAGACAGAGGCTTGAGATTTCTGTTGTCAGTCGTAGGTAGTAAATATGGCCCCGCTTTGAGTGAGTGCTTTACGCTGTAGATGACAACAGGAATTACCACAGAAACACAAAGGACAAAGAAGGCAATTGGATTACGAAAAGTGATACTCCAAAAAAATTTTACGAAATTAAGTGAAAACAGTTTTCAAGTGCTATCGAAAAATGCTTGCTGAACATATACGAAGAGGAGCTCGGAAGGAAATTATATTAAATTTATTCTAAACACAACATTTTAGTAAAACCTTTTAAACTGTAGATGCATAATATTCAAATCAGAAAAAAAATGAAAAATTTCATACTTATAGTATTCCATAGTGACAACATTTTGATCAGACCAGGATCGCCTAAAATTATTTTTCTTAAATACAACATTTTAATGAAATTTTTTCTAAAGACCAAAATTTCAGCGTAATATTTTTAAAGACAAAAATTCATCACAAATTTTCCTACAGACAATATTTTAATAATCCAACGTAACATTCTCTTTAGCTCGGGACCACTTTCGAAGATTTTTTTATACCCACCACCGAAGGATGGGGGTATATTCATTTTTATACCCGCCACCGAAGGATGGGGGTATATTCATTTTGTCATTCCGTTTGCAACACATCGAAATATCCATTTCCGACCCTATAAAGTATATATATTCTTGATCAGCGTAAAAATCTAAGACGATCTAGACATGTCCGTCCGTCTGTCTGTTGAAATCACGCTACAGTCTTTAAAAATAGAGATATTGAGCTGAAATTTTGCACAGATTCTTTTTTTGTCCATAAGCAGGTTAAGTTCGAAGATGGGCTATATCGGACTATATCTTGATATAGCCCTCATATAGACCGATCCGCCGATTTAGGGTCTTAGGCCCATAAAAGCCACATTTACTATACGATTTTGCTGAAATTTGGGGCAGTGAGTTGAGTTAGGCCCTTCGACATCCTTCGTCAATTTGGCTCAGATCGGTTCAGATTTGGATATAGCTGCCATATAGACCGATCCTCCGATTTAGGTTCTAAGGCCCATAAAAGCCACATTTATTATCCGATTTCGCTGAAATTTTGGACAGTGAGTTGTGTAAGGCCCATCGACATTCATCGTTAATTTGGCTCAGATCGGTCCAGATTTGGATATAGCTGCCATAAAGACCGATCCTCCGATTTATGGTGCTAGGCCCATAAAAGGCACATTTATTGTCCGATTTTGCTGAAATTTGGGACAGTGAGTTGTGTTAGGTACTTCGACATCTCTCTTCAATTTGGTCCAGATCGGTTCAGATTTGGATATAGCTGTCATATAGACCGATTTCTTGATTTATGGTTTTGGGCCCATAAAATGCTCATTTATTGTCCGATGTCGCCGAAATTTGGAACAGTGAGTTATGTTAAGCCCCTTGACATACTTCTGCAATATCGCACAGATCGGTCCAGATTTAGATATAGCTGCCATATAGACCGATATCTAGGTTTTAGGTTTTGGGGCCATAAAAGACGCATTTATTGTCCGATGTCGCTGAAACTTGAGACAGTGAGTTTGGTTAGGCTCTTCGACGTCCTTCCTTAATTTTTCCCAGATCGGTCCAGATTTGAATATAGCTGCCATATAGACCGGTCTCTCGGCTGAAGGTTTTGGGCCCATAAAAGCGACATTAATTGTCCGATTTCGCTGAAATTTGGGACAGTGCTTTGTGTTAGGCTCTTCGACATTTTTATGCAACTTGTCCCAAACCGGTCCCGATTTGGATATAGCTGCCATGTAGACCGATATCTCGATTTAATGTCTTGGCCCCATAAAAGGCGCGTTTATAATCCGATTTCACTGAAATTTGGCACAGTGACTTATGTTAGGCTTTTCGAAATCGGTGTCGTATATAGTTCAGATCGGTTTATTTTTAGATATAGCTAATGAACTTATTAGTATTTG
>NW_026739253.1:0-41498 GCF_963082655.1 Stomoxys calcitrans | reverse complement strand
GGATAAGGATAGGATAAGGATAGGATAGGATAAGGATAGGATAAGGATAGGATAAGGATAGGATAAGGATAGGATAAGGATAGGATAAGGATAGGATAAGGATAGGATAAGGATAGGATAAAGATAGGATAAGGATAGGATAAGGATAGGATAAGGATAGGATAAGGATAGGATAAGGATAGGATAAGGATAAGATTAGGATAGGATAAGGATACGATAAGGATACGATAAGGATAGGATAAGGATAGGATAAGGATAGGATAAGGATAGGATAAGCATAGGATAAGGATAGGATAAGGATAGGATAAGGATAGGATAAGGATAGGATAAGGATAGGATATGGATAGGATAAGGATAGGATAAGGATAGGATAAGGATAGGATAAGGATAGGATAAGGATAGGATAAGGATAGGATAAGGATAGGATAAGCATAGGATAAGGATAGGATAAGGATAGGATAAGGATAGGATAAGGATAGGATAAGGATAGGATAAGGATAGGATAAGGATAGGATAAGGATAGGATAAGGATAGGATAAGGATAGGATAAGGATAGGATAAGGATAGGATAAGGATAGGATAAAGATAGGATAAGTATAGGATAAGGATAGGATAAGGATAGGATAAGGATAGGATAAGGATAGGATAAGGATAGGATAAGGATAGGATAAGGATAGGATAAGGATAGGATAAGGATAGGATAAGGATAGGATAGGATAAGGATAGGATAAGGATAGGATAAGGATAGGATAAGGATAGGATAAGGATAGGATAAGGATAGGATAAGGATAGGATAAGGATAGGATAAGGATAGGATAAGGATAGGATAAGGATAGGATAAGGATAGGATAAGGATAGGATAAGGATAGGATAAGGATAGGATAAGGATAGGATAAGGATAGGATAAGGATAGGATAAGGATAGGATAAGGATAGGATAAGGATAGGATAAGGATAGGATAAGGATAGGATAAGGATAGGATAAGGATAGGATAAGGATAGGATAAGGATAGGATAAGGATAGGATAAGGATAGGATAAGGATAGGATAAGGATAGGATAAGGATAGGATAAGGATAGGATAAGGATAGGATAAGGATAGGATAAGGATAGGATAAGGATAGGATAAGGATAGGATAAGGATAGGATAAGGATAGGATAAGGATAGGATAAGGATAGGATAAGGATAGGATAAGGATAGGATAAGGATAGGATAAGGATAGGATAAGGATAGGATAAGGATAGGATAAGGATAGGATAAGGATAGGATAAGGATAGGATAAGGATAGGATAAGGATAGGATAAGGATAGGATAAGGATAGGATAAGGATAGGATAAGGATAGGATAAGGATAGGATAAGGATAGGATAAGGATAGGATAAGGATAGGATAAGGATAGGATAAGGATAGGATAAGGATAGGATAAGGATAGGATAAGGATAGGATAAGGATAGGATAAGGATAGGATAAGGATAGGATAAGGATAGGATAAGGATAGGATAAGGATAGGATAAGGATAGGATAAGGATAGGATAAGGATAGGATAAGGATAGGATAAGGATAGGATAAGGATAGGATAAGGATAGGATAAGGATAGGATAAGGATAGGATAAAGATAGGATAAGGATAGGATAAGGATAGGATAAGGATAGGATAAGGATAGGATAAGGATAGGATAAGGATAGGATAAGGATAGGATAAGGATAGGATAAGGATAGGATAAGGATAGGATAAGGATAGGATAAGGATAGGATAAGGATAGGATAAGGATAGGATAAGGATAGGATAAGGATAGGATAAGGATAGGATAAGGATAGGATAAGGATAGGATAAGGATAGGATAAGGATAGGATAAGGATAGGATAAGGATAGGATAAGGATAGGATAAGGATAGGATAAGGATAGGATAAGGATAGGATAAGGATAGGATAAGGATAGGATAAGGATAGGATAAGGATAGGATAAGGATAGGATAAGGATAGGATAAGGATAGGATAAGGATAGGATAAGGATAGGATAAGGATAGGATAAGGATAGGATAAGGATAGGATAAGGATAGGATAAGGATAGGATAAGGATAGGATAAGGATAGGATAAGGATAGGATAAGGATAGGATAAGGATAGGATAAGGATAGGATAAGGATAGGATAAGGATAGGATAAGGATATGATAAGGATAGGATAAGGATAGGATAAGGATAGGATAAGGATAGGATAAGGATAGGATAAGGATAGGATAAGGATAGGATAAGGATAGGATAAGGATAGGATAAGGATAGGATAAGGATAGGATAAGGATAGGATAAGGATAGGATAAGGATAGGATAAGGATAGGATAAGGATAGGATAAGGATAGGATGAGGATAGGATAAAAATATAATAAGATGTACAATAGATAAGATAATGATATTTTTATGTTTGCCTGTTACGTACTTGTTTTGATTAGTTTAGGAATTTTTTAAAAGTTTTTTTGTGATGATTTTAATTTGTGGAATATTACTGTAAAGAAGCTACCTGATCCATCCATTAGTATACATTTTTTGCTATTGCTCTACCAACCATCGATGTCGCAAGGATATCAAATGATAAAGTAATAAATGCCAACGGGAGAAATTATTTAGAATTTGCCAACAACAACGGCCTAGCCATACTGAATGGCAGAACTTTAGGTGATGAGGACGGGAATATCACGTTTGCAAATAAAAATGGCAGCTCGGTGATCGACTTCTGCGCAATGTCATATGATATGTTAGATACGGTACAAAGTTTTAAGGTAAACAATCAGATATGGTCCGACCACTTTCCATTATGTTTAGCACTGGAAATAAAAGACAAGGGCAGTAATGAATCGGAAAAACGGAATTTACTTCCCAAGTTAGTATGGAAGAACAGCCAAAAAGAAACTTATCGAGAAAAACTAAATTATAACTTAGATCTCATGGACCCTAACGCTTCTTTACATGACTATATAAAGCTGATCAGGCAATCGGATCAAAGCAAAACTGGACCAAAGAAACTCAAATTTAAAAATAAATGGTTTGATAAAGATTGCAGGAAACTTCGGACCAAAACAATGAGAAGCCTCAGAGCATTTAGAAAAACTCATCAAATAGCCGACAGAGAGAAATATACAAATCAAAAGAAGATCTTTCAGAAATTATGTAAACAAAAGCGAAAAGAGTACTATCTTAATATAGAGCGCAAATTAAACTACATATCCGACAGCAAGTCATGGTGGGCTTTAGCGAAAGAAATAAGGCAAAAGGAGAACCAAATCAATTGCAATATAAATGCGGAGCAACTGAAAGATTACTTCGACTCGCTCTTAAATCAAGATGTTTGCTTACCAGTCATTTATTATGCAGCAAATGAAATAAAAGATGAAAAAATGGACAGTGACTTCACACTGATGGAATTAAAGCAACAGCTTAACAAAGTCAAGGAAAATAAAGCGCCAGGTGAAGATCGGGTACCGTATGAATATTTTAAACACGCTACAGACGAATTTTTAATGGCATTGGTTAACGTGTTCACCAAAATTTTAAATGGAATGAACGATTTCAATATGTTTCGCTCTGGAGTTATTTATCCAATTCACAAAAAAGGAGACGTCAGTCTACCAAGCAATTATAGAGGCATTACGTTTATGAATTGCGTCGGTAAACTCATGATTGGCATGCTGAACTCCAGGGTAACAGAATGGGTAAACCAGCGGCATATTTTAAATGAATACCAAGCCGGATTTAGGAAAGGTTACTCCACAGTCGACAACGTATTTAACTTGGTGTCTATTGTAAATATAAAACTAGCTGAATACAAGAAAGTCTACGCATTCTTTGTCGATTTCAAGGCGGCGTTTGATAGAGTACCAAGAAAACATTTGATATATAAATTATATACCTTAGGTCTCCCGTCCAAAATTATACGTTTTATAGAGAAAGTGTATGAAAACACGAAATCAGCTGTATGGACAGGAGAAGCACTTTCAGACCATTTTGAAACCAGGACTGGTGTCAAACAAGGATGTTTGCTGTCACCCATCTTGTTCGCCTTGTATCTATATGATATGCACGAGTGCTTAGGGGGTGGCCTCAACATCGATGAAATAAATATCCGTCTGCTAATGTACGCAGATGATATTGTAATCATTGCAGATGACCCTCAGGTTCTACAGGGTATGATAAATAACCTAGCTTCATATTGCAATATGTGGGGTATGGAAGTAAACCAGTCGAAGTCAGAAGTGATGGTATTCCGCAACGGAGGAAGGTTAGCTGCAAGTGAGAGATGGTTTTACAACGCAGAAGAGCTGAGAATTACAAACGAGTATAAATATTTGGGCATCACCCTCACGCCAAAAGTATCTTTTACAAAACATCTTAAGAATAAAAACGAAGCCGCTAAGGCATGTATAAACGCAACGTGGAAGAATTTCATTGGAAAACCTAATATAACTCTAAGTGGAAAATGGAAAATGTTTCTCTCCGTGTGTCGATCTATACAAAGCTATGGTTCACAGATTTGGGGAAACGCATATTTTGATGACGTCGATCAACTGTACAGATATTTTATTAAACGTGTTTTAAAACTTCCAGAAAACACACCAAATTATATAATAGCTTTGGAAACTGGATATGAACCTGGATACATATACACATACACACAACACTTAAAGTATGTAGCTAAAGTTTATTTTGAACCTGATCGGGAAAGACTAACCCATAAGTTAGCAGTTAAAATTATGGAGAAGAATATTAGCTGGTATAAACACCTAATCGATCATCTAGAGTTACACAATATAGAACACAACAACATGAAGTTGAGCAAGTATTTGTGGTGCAAGGCAAGCAAACAATTGATTAATGTTTTACAAATTAAAAGCCACCAAGAATACATAAACAAATCGCAGGAAAGTCAGAGACGAATATATAAATTTCTTAATTATACGTTGGGTTTCACATACTGCAATGAGCAATTTAATCAAATGCAAATTGGATATATTATGAGAGCGAGAGCCGACGTGATGGGTTTAAACGGCAGCCGATACGGAACCAATGAACAATTGTGTGCCATATGTAATTTAGGAGAAGTAGAAACAGCAGCACATTTCATAGGACGTTGTCCAATTTTCAGCGCCATCAGAATGAAATTTTTTTATAAGCACAGATTATCAGATGGAGAAGTAATCCACTTTTTAAATGGTGGTGAAGATATTTGTTGGTTTCCATTATATAATTACTTGCGAGAGGCACTATCCTATAGAAAAGAATTAATAAACGAATACAACTATTAAACAATGTAAAAACTCATTAATCCGGTAGACGATTTTACTAAAATCATGCCGTATTGTACTTTATAACTTCAAAAAAAATTACAAATGTGATTACTGTGATTACTGTACTATTGCTCTACCAATGTGTACATTACTGGCATGGCCTTTTGCATCTTAATTTAAAGAAAAAAGATTATGGAAAGTATACATGTAGTGATGATTATAAACATCCGCCGAGACACACGTTTATATTTGTATTTTATTGTTTCTTCTAAGTAGCAATAATTTTCAGCAAACAACAGATTTTTCAGCAGTAAGCCTGCTGCTCTAATTGCAGAACTACTGCTATTATTTTGTCTCTAAAGCTTGAATTACTTATAACAATAATTGCTTTTCTGCGTACATTGTATACCGAAAGCTAGGTTATGGTATTGGTGCTATAATTTTGACGGCAGATGTATATGGGATATATATCGAAATCTGGACCGAATTTAATGAAACTTTTCACACATATGGGGACGTCAATGTAAAATCCCTCACAAAATTTTTTTTTGGATCGGACTTAAATTGTGGCTACTACAGCCTTAAAAGTCCAATCTATAGCGTTTGTCCTTTGACTAAAAAAATAGCTTGCGAAATGTTACGACAATCGGACAACAAATGCGAACCGTACACTCATAGAAAAAAGTTTGCTGAAAATAGCAAACACTCTCTGCTATATATTAGTAGTTAATTTTGCTGCTATTGTAGCAGTAATTCTGCTGTTACAGCAGTAACAGGCTTACTGCTGAAAAGCCTGTCGTTTGCTAAAAATAACTGATGCTTAATTATGAAGGGAATGTGAGAAGTAACATGTAAAAGAGAGGGATATATGGTTATAGACCAATTTGGACCGTACTTGGCACAATTATTAAGAGTCATAACAGAGCTATGGGAGCTATATCAGGTTCTTGACCGATTTGGACGGTACTTGGCACAGCTGTTGAAAGTCATAACAGAACACTGTGCAAAATTTCTGCCAAATCGTACAAAAATTGCGGCTTCCAGAGGATCAAGAAGTCAAATCGGAAGATCGGTTTATATGGAAGCTGTATCTATATCTGAACCGATATAGCCGATTTGCAATCCCCAACCTATTGTACATCAATACTAAGTATCTGTGCAAAAGGTAGAGCACGAAATTAAAAACCACTTTCGGGACCAATTTGTTGGGGTCCATCCCTTTCTCAAAACACCCACAAACCGCAATTATTTATGACCATCCCAATATGGGGCTTAAACAAAGGTATTTGGGAGTAGAATACGAAACTGATATCCAAATGTGGGACCATGTATTTGGGGCATCGCCCCTTCCCCAAACTATCCCCAAAGAGTACAAATTTATGTCCTTAATTCAATGGCAATATGAGGTTTAAATAAATGTTATTGGAGAGTAGAGAACGATGCTTATATTTTTATCAGAGCTAAGTGCCTGGGGGACTACCTCACTCCCGAAAACACTCCTAAATCGGATTTTATTTATCGGGCTCAAACAAAGTCTTGTAAGCGTGGAGTACATCTAACAAATTAAACCCCTATGAGCGAATTCATAGGCCATGAAATATCATACGGGATTATATAAAGGCATTTATATTGTTCTACTGTTAGTCAAGTGATATACATTAAGTATAGCATTGTTTTCACTAAAAGCTGTTGAATTGTCGAAAATTAATATTCAAAGGATAATGTTGTCCCAAATAAAGTAAAAGAAGGCGCAGTGGAGCGGGTCCGAATCAGGTAGTAATGTATAAAAATATAAAAAAAAACATAGGAAATTTAGGCAAAACTAATTATTAGTTTTGCCCGTTTCGCCATGACCGATTTTGAGGCACCTTAAGGATTTATTCCTATTTCGAACCTTATCATCGATTTTGACTTCCATTATTCAATATCCCTTTTCCCAACTTGTTAAAACATGGAGCTAAATCTATTGAAATATGTTTCCTCCGCGAAAGTAGAAGTTGTGGTGGTCAGTTACCAAAAGTAGTTTCTTTGGTCTTCCCCAAAGACTAGAAGGTTTCGAAGAATATTTTTTTTTTTTGATACATAAAAGGATGAAATCCCTTTTTCGCTTTATTCACAAAGTCCTTTATGTACATGCTGCTGTTGCCGATTTTTATTTTGTTTCTTTTTGCATGCAGTTGTTACTGCAGTAATTACGTGTTAAGCTTTTTAATTTTGATATGATTCGACTTCAGCCTTTTGAAAAAAGTAGAAAAAAGAGAATAAAAAGAGAACTAAAACCTGTTAGGAAAGGCTAAAGTTGGGCGGAGCAGACTACATAATACCCAACAACGAACCTACAATTATTAATTCGGATGAAAAAAATAAATGGGAACTATATTTGCATCTGAACCGACATTGATGAACATTTACAAATGTTTTAAGATCGGAAACAGAAAATTATTGTTACCACTGTCTTATAAGTACAAATCGGGCGAAACATATACAAAGGGCCTATATCGAAATCTGATCTGACTTTTCACAAAGATATGCACATTGGTAACAAAACAATCCATTGTAAATCTTGTGTATATCGTTTAAATATTTTGGCCATTATGGCCTTATAAGTGCAAATCGGTTGATGATTATATCGGTTTTTTCAATAAGAGCGTTACATTTTTTTTTTAAATAAAACAAAAACCGTTTTGGATATCAACGGAATTCTTTATTACTATGAAAGTTCCTTTCCTTCTACATGGCCTCCACGGTCACGCTTGGAATAGTCCAGACGTTGAACCCAATTTCGACGGTTAACAAGCATATATCGGCCGATTCTGCTGCAATTTCGCGTTCGATATACGTATGAAGTTCATCAATCGTCGGTGGCTTGTGAGCATAGATCGTAGATTTGACGTAGCTCTAATGGCGTCAAATCGCACGATCGAGGCAGTTAATCGACTGGACCGTTTCGTGCGATAACACGTTCTCCACACTTGGCTTTCAATAAATTGATTGTGACATTCGCTGTGTGGTGCCGTCCTCTTGCAACCACATGTCTTCCAAGTCCATATTATCCACTTGGGGCGAAAAATATTTTGTTATCATTGAAGGGTAGCGATTCGCATTCACAGTACCGTTCCGGTCTTGATCATCACGGAAGAAGTACGGCATAATGACGCCGCCGGCCCATTAAACGCCCCAAACCGTATTTTTTCGGGATGCAACGAAAACTCATGGTGTAGGTGTGGATTACTGTCTAACCAATAACTCATATTTTGACAATTAAGCCAAAAGTGAGCCTCATAGCTGAAAATGATTTTTCGAATATGGCGTCGTTAGATGTCCATATTGGTCCACTTTTGTAGCTTCCCTGAAAAAAAAAAACCCTATATATGGAAGCTATATATAAGTCTGAAGTGACTTTGATGAAAATTTACATACGTATTTAGATCGGTAACAAAACAATCCATGCCAAATTTTGTGCAGTTCGGTTAAGACTGGCTTTGATGAAATTTTGCAGATGTATTTAAATCAGTAACAAAACAAAAATATATGGAATCAGAGACGGACAGATGGACATGGCTAAATCGAATCAGAAAATGATTCCCAGTCGATAGGTATATTTAAAGGAATGTGTGACACCTCTCCTTCTAAGCGTTGCAAACAGTGGCGATGTAGGGTATAAAAAGGAAGACACATGCAATTGACGCAAATGGTCTGGCACACGGAGATAATTGAAAGCAAATATGCCTTTTCTTCCTCTAGTTTTTTGTAAGTTTTTTGAAAAAAAAAAGAGGTATGAAGTCCTTGGGGTTGTGGTGTGATAGCGCTCTTTAAGAATATTAAGAACTTGATGCCATGGAAGGATGGAGTTCAGCCAAGGCATTCTCGTTATGACTTGTTGACCTCTATCACATTCGAAGCGCCCCATTGAGTTATACTGGTTGTTATGGCTTTTTAATTCATGATAGCATACTTTTAGGCTCTTGGACTGACTTGAAATGTTTGCCAGTTGCCGCATGCGACCTCAATTCATGCCATTCTCCCCAAAAACTAAGCCGCCCAAACATTTATGGTGCTTGGGGTACCATGTAGCTTTGATAATTTATATGCATATCATGTTTGCTCTCGCATAATCACACCCCTCACACACTAGCACACCACCCACCTTGTACCCGGTCAAAAAGTCCAATCACGGCCACTGTTTGTTATTGTGTGCGTGTGGCACTTTGGGTCAAAACGCTAAGAGCCAAAAAAGAAATACGTTAACATTAACCCAAATCTTTGGCAAATACCAAAATTGTGATTCCACACATACTGGACTTTGGAGGCCGAAGTAATGGAGGTGAAGCGCTGCTGGCCATCATTCTGGGGGTCCGCATTCTTGCAAATATATTTATGGCATTTCTATGGCTAATTTAATAATTCGATAAGGCGTACAAGGAATATTGATTGAATGACAGACTTAATGGTGGACAACGAAGTGACAATGACTTTGTGATGAGCTTTGAATTTTGCCTTAAGATCTCTATGGTTTACAGTTTTTATACCCTCCACCATAAGATGGGGGGTATACTAATTTCGTCATTCTGTTTGTAACTACTCGAAATATTCGTCTGAGACCCTATAAAGTATATATATTCTTGATCGTCGTGACATTTTATGTCGATCTAGCCATGTCCGTCCGTCTGTCCGTCCGTCCGTCCGTCTGACTGTCGAAAGCACGCTAACTTCCGAAGGAGTAAAGCTAGCAGCTTGAAATTTTGCAAAAATACTTCTTATTAGTGTAGGTCGGTTGGTATTGTAAATGGTCCATGTTTTGATATAGCTGCCATATAAACCGATCTTGGGTCTTGACTTCTTGAGCCTCTAGCGTGCGCAATTCTTATCCGATTGGAATGAAATTTTGCACGAAGTATTTCGTTATGATATCCAACAACTGTGCCAAGTATGGTTGAAATCGGTCTATAACCTGATAAAGCTGTCATATAAACCGATCTTGGGTCTTGACTTCTTGAGCCTCTAGAGGGCACAATTCTTATCCGATTTGAATGAATTTTTGCACGAAGTATTTCGTTATGATATCCAACAACTGTGCCAAGTATGTTTGAAATCAGTCCATAACCTGATATAGCTGTCATATAAACAGATCTGGGGATTTGACTTCTTGAGCTTCTAGAGGGCGCAATTCCTATCCGATTTGGCTGAAATTTTGCATGACGTATTTTATTTTTACTTTCAACAACTGTGTCATATAAGGTTCAAATCGGTTCATAACCTGATATAGCTGCCATATAAACCGATCTGGGATCTTGACTTCTTGACCCCTAGAGGTCGCAATTATTATCCGATATGCCTGAAATTTTGTACGACGGATCCTCTCATGACCATCAACAAACGTGTTTATTATGGTCTGAATCGGTCTATAGCCCGATACTGCTCCCATATAAATCGATCTCTCTATTTTGCTTCTTGAGCCCCCCAAAAGGCGCAATTATTATTCGAATTGGCTGACATTTTACACAGGTCTCCAACATATAATTTAATTGTGGTCCGAACCGGACCATATCTTGATATCGTTTTAAAAGCAGAGCAACTCTTTTCTTATATCCTTTTTTGCCTAAGAAGAGATGCCGGGAAAAGAACTCGACAAATGCGATCCATGGTGGAGGGTATATAAGATTCGGCCCGGCCGAACTTAGCACGCTTTTACTTGTTTTTTTTTGAGATTGTATATTTTTTGTATATAGCAGGGATGCATGAAAGAGGAATTGCCTTAGAATCAATGGTAGATGGTTTTGTATATCATGGAAGTATGCATTATCTTCTTCGAGAACTGTTTTGGGACACTTTTTAAAAGTGTGCAATCTTGCATGTCCAAAATATGGTTGCAGAAAAAAGCTTTAAAGATGATGGTAAGTAAGACGTAAGTCAGCTATTAGGCGAGTAAGAAAGGCGTTAACTCCTAATTAATAAAAAGAAATTCCGATCCATACTAATTTCATGGTCTATCACACGAATTTCATAGTCCATCACACTAAATTATAAATTAGAAACCGGAGTGCATAAGAGTTAATATTCAGCTGGTTAGTGGCTGGACGTTAACTCCTATATTTCTTAACCAACTGCCGTACTATGGCATTATGATACTGACATACATAAATCTTCAAAAGAAATCGAATTCACAATCAACGCTCTAAATCCTCCGTAGGGGTAAGTCTTTCTTTATTTCCTTTATATTCTTGTCATGTCCCTTGTCCATTAAATTCTCTGATTCATTCCAAACATTGTCCTATAAAATCTTCAAAGGAAATCATATATTATACTGAAAACATAAAAACTAGATCAAGTATCTAAATAAAAATGGTAACGCAAATGCATTCGCTCTAAAAACACGATGTTGGATTTCATATTAATGATGACTATCTGAGATTTTATGACAACCGGAAATAATTTTACACTGATTCACATTAAGTTGCAAATGACACTTGAAATACCTGTATGATGATCATCATACTATGGCGCGAACATTCAGCAAACATTTACACGTACTTACGTCAGCCCAGATACCCCGTTGAGAAATGTCTCTTGTGCCATATTTTACTTGCTTCTTTCGCTTTTCTTTATTCGTCTTTTTCAATTCGCATATTTTGCCGTTTATTAGTAAATGAAGTTTAACTAAATGTTTTATAATTTATATGAGCCAAACACGCAAACACTTTAACTTTAGCAATCCAAAAGACAAAAGTAAAGAAAACCCCAGTGGAGAAAGAACTTTTTTTATGGATTTCTCAAACACGAAATGCTATGTTACGGAAAGGGTTGCTGCAGGCGTTTTGGGAAGAAAATACAGTCGAACTTCTTTATAACGAACTTGCCTATAACGAATTGTTCTCTATAATGAACAAAACTTGAAATACAACTCATTTTCCGCAATTTCTACTTTTTTTAGCCCTCTTATAGCGAACTAGAGATGGAGAACTATCGATAGTCGTCGCCATCGATGGTCGACGAAAGTAATTTCACAACCATCGATAGTTACATCAATACATCAATATACATATTTTTGTTGTTGTTGGTGGGTATTTAACGCTTTTTTTTACCCACCACCATAGGTTAGAGGGTAACACATCGAAACATCCATTTGCGACCCTACAATGTATATATATTTCTGATCGTAAAATTCTAAGACGATTGAGCAATGTTGGACAGTGAGTTTTATTACGCCCGTAGATACCCGAATTAGGTAGGGTCCAAATTGTACTATATTTGGCAATAAATGCCATATAGACCGATCTGTCTACTGTAATTTGGAAAAGGGAGTTTTATTAAGGCCACCGACATCCGAACCAAACATGATTCATATCGGGCCTATTTACATATAGTTAGCATCTAGACCGATCTGCTCATTTGGGGATTTGGATCTTTAACTGCTGCTTGTCGATGCGATGTTATATCCGCCAAAAAAGCTAGAATCTGGGATAGGCATTTCCAGGCCAAAGTGATAACTCCTCAGATGATCGTGCAAGTTTAAAGTATTTTCTGGTTTTTACTCCTCTCACTTTGCAAATGTAGATCATCTGATCTATTAAAGTATTTCATTTCTTGTGAGATTTAAATTTTCTTGTTTTTGCTCTCTTCCCGGTCGCCAAAGACACTGTCTTTTGTATGGGTTTTATCATAATAAAATACAAAAAAAAAACTTTCTCCGAACCCATGGTAGTGAGCGTGACGGAGCTCCTACGTTTACCTTAAACATAAAGTCAACATTTTTTATAACTACTTTGAAAGTAAATGGCCGGACCGAACTTTGGATATCAACCACCTCGGGTGTATATGTAAACCACATTTCGTCATAATCCGGTGAAAAATGCATAATTTATGCCCCTTAGCAGCTATATCGAAATGTGGTTCGATCTGGACCAAATTCTGCACGGACATTGCGTGGTATAATAAGTTCAAGTCATTGGCCAATTTAGTAGAACAAAATATTGATCTTTTTGGCAGCTATAACCAAATAAAGGCCGATCTAAACCGTATACGGCATGGATGTCGAAAAGCCTATCATAATTCACTGCGTCAAATGTCAGCGAAATCGGTTTATAAATGCGCCTTTTATGGGGCCAAGGCTTTAAAACGAAACGATCTATATGGCAGCAATATCCAAATCTGAACCGATCTGGGCTAAATTGAGGAGTGATGTCGAAGGACCTAACACAACTCACTGTCCCAAATTTCGGCGAAATCGGCCCTTTATGGGTCCAAGACCTTCAATCGAGAGTTCGGTCTATATGCCAGCTATATCTAAATCTGGACCGATCAGGGCCAAATTGACGAAGAAGGCTAACGCAACCCATTTTCTCAAATTTCGAAGACACCTGACAATAAATGCCCCTTTTGTGGGCCCAAGACCTTAAATCGGCGGATCGGTCTATATGGCAGCTATATCCGAATCAGGACCGATCTGGGCCTGATTGCAAAAAAATGTCGAAGAGCCTAAAACAACTTACTATCCCAAATTTCGGCGGATCGGTCTATATGGGGGCTATATCAAGATATAGTCCGATATAGCCCATCTTCCAACTCAACCTGCTTATGGACAAAAAGAAGAATCTGTGCCAAGTTTCAGCTCAATATCTCTATTTTTAAAGACTGTAGCTTGTTTTCAACAGACAGACGAACGGACATGGCTAGATCGTCTGAGAACTTTATGACGATCAAGAAAATATATACTTTATAGGGTCGGTAATGAATATTTCGATGTTTGCAAACGGTGGTAGGTTAGAAACAGAAAAAGGGTGAGTATACCAGTAGTCGGCAGATTAAAGATTTTGCCTTTTTCAATACATCATCGTCCCGGGTAAAAATTCTTAATTCAATTTAAATTTGGTTTTTACTATTCGAAATTTTCCTACTCTTATTAATTTTGTTAAATTTAAAAAAAAGTATTTTTCCACAAGTAGTCGACACCATTTTACAATTTTCGGCACAACATGTTCCTAAAGTCAAAAGAAAAATACTGATGCAATAGGTTTTATTTTAGTAACTCACATACTTAACGCGATAAAACACGGAAAAACAAAGAAGGCGTTAAGTTCGGCCGGGCCCAACTTTGGATACCCACCACCACGGGTATATATGTAAACTATCTGTCATCAAAATCTCGGTGAAAAATGCATATCTTATGCCCATTAGAAGCTATATCGAAATATGTTCCAATTTGGACCTAATATTAATAAGTAGAAGTCATTGTTCGATTGTGTATAACAAAATATAGGTCTTTTTTAGTAGCTCATCTAAAAATAAACCGATCTGAACCATGTACGACATGGATGTCGAAAAGCCTAGCATAAGTCACTGTGTCAAATTTCAGTAAAATCGGATTATATATGTGCCTTTTATGGAGTCAAGACTTTAAATCGAGATATCGGTATATATGGCAGCTGTATCCAAATCTGGACCGATTTGGGCCAAGTTCCAAAAAAATGCCGAAGAGCCTAGCACAACTCACTGTCCCTAATTTCGACGAAATCGGATAATATATGCGCCTTTTATGGCCCCAAAACCTTAAATCGAGAGATCGTTCTATGTGGCAGCTATATTCAAATCTGGACTGATCTGAGTCAAACACAACTTACTGTCCCAAATTTCGGCGACATCGAACAATAAATGCGCCAAAACCTTAAACCGAGAGATCGGTCTATATGGCAGCTTTATCCAAACCGATTTGAGCTAAATTGAAGAAGAATGTCAAAGGGCCTAACACAACTTACTGTCCCAAATTTTGGCAAAATCGGACATTAAATGCGCCTTTTATGGGCGCAAGACTTTAAATCGAGAGATCGTTCCATATGGCACCTATAACCAAATCTGGACGGATCTGGCCCAAATTAAGCAAGGATATAATAATCATGCTATTTTATTATAACTCCACTACTATATCCGTAGTTATATCTTAATAGTGCTGGTCTCGATCATATTTTATTCAGGTCCCGAGAACTTATATACAAGTAACATTTTCAGACAATAAATCTGCTTTTTATAGGATTAAGACCTTAAATTGGAAGATCGGTCCATATAACAGTTATATCTAAATACATTCCGATATTTACTATATTTGGTTCAGATGGCGGGCGGCTTAAAACGACTCACTGATTCAAATTTCAGCGAAATTGGGTAATAAATGCAGCTTTTATGGGTTCCAGACCCATAAACGTCAGATCGGTCTATATGGCAAATATATCTAAATATAGTTTGATCAGAAACATATTTGGGGCGTATGTCGGTAGGCTTAAAACAACTCACTGTTTAAAGTTCAAGCGAAGTCGGGTAGCCCTTATCGGCAGATCAGTGTATAAGACAGCTATATCTTATTATCGATCAAACCCATATTTAGGTCGGATGTTGGGAGGCCTTAAACTACTCACTGTTTCAAACTTTAGCGATGTCAAGTAATAAATAAAGCATATATGGGCATCTGACCCTTTATCGCCAGATCGGTCTATAAAGTAGATATATCTAAATATGGTCCGATTTGGCCCGTTTAAGAACTTAACCAGCGTTCATCAAAAAGATGTATCTGCGCCAAATTTTTGAAGACTGTAGAGTGATTACAACAGACGGACGGACAGACACTCGGCCATCGTTAAATCGTCTTAGAATTTTACGACGATCCGAAATATATACTTTGTAGGGTCGGAAATGGATATTTCGATGTTCTGCAAACGGAATGACTAAATGAATAAACCCCTATCCTATGGTGGTGGATATAAAAATAAGCTCGCTCGAGCCAAAAATTAGATGGGAGATCGTTATATATAAAAGATATATTCAACTAAGATTTGGTGTGGGTACAATATCTACCATTTTCGAATAAAATGAGATCATATTTAAGAAACTTTTGAAAATTTCCAACAAGTTGTGTAAAAAATATTCCTTATCTGAGCTGAAGACGGTAAACAGGGTGATCGGTGATAAAGGGGTTGTGAAAAGATGAAGTTCGAAAATGAGCTTCTATAATCGAACTGAACCACACACTGGGTAAAAAAAAATTATCTGTACTATGTTTTAACTCTTAACATCAAGTGACTGTAGCGTGACTATATCAGTTAAGGAATATATTTCTTTCTCACTACGATTCGAGCCCGGATATTGAAATTCATAGGCGGACAAGTAATTTCTATGCCACGGAGGCGTTCAACGTAGTACAGATAACTATTTCGTCCATAGGCAGGGCAACTTCGAAGATAGGCTTATCGGACAATATATTTATACTAGCTGACACGGGCCCGCTCCGCTGCGCCTTCTTTTACTTTATATGGAACAAAAGTTTCCTTGGAATATTCATTTTCGAAATTTGAAGATCTTTTAGTGAAATACCATGCTTACTTTACTAAGAATTTAACAATAATTTAAGTTTGGATGTAAAGTGTACTTCATTCTTAAAATACTTCATTTCAGCCTGTCTACTCATGATTTCTGATTTAGTGGTGTTTTCGGAGGACAGGTCGTTCCCCAGATACTTGGCCCTGAAAAAATATCAGCATCGTGATCTTCCCTCAAATACCATTTATTTAAACCCCATATTGCCATTGGCCTAAGAGGAGTTTACAGGATGGGACGTCCCCCAAATACATGGTCGAAAAATTTTTTCCCTTTGGGGGTGTTTTTGGGAAGGGGCGATGCCCTAAATACATGGTCCTACATTTGGATATCAAATTCGTATTCCACTCCCAAATACCTTTATTTGAGCTCGAAATTGCGGTGGTCACTAATAAATTGCTGTTTGTGGGGTATTTTGGGAAAGGGGTAGTCCCCCAGAAAAGTGGTCCCGAAAATGGGTATAAATTCTTGCTCTACCCCCCAATACCTTTCATTTAAGCTCCATATTGACATGGTCGGTAAATATGCCCGATTTAGGGGTGTTTTGGGGATTGGGGTGGTCCCCCAAACACTAAGCCCGGAAAATATATCAGCAACTTGCTCTATTCCCATATATCTATATATCATTTATTTGAACCCCATATTACCATTGCTCCCAAAATTGGATATCAAATTCGATTTCTAATCTCATTTAAACTCCTAATTGCAAAAGTCAGCAAATATGTCTTGGCTTTACCCCCAAAGACCTTTCATTTGAGCCCATGTTGCTATGGTCGTAAATTTGTCCCCTTTGGGGGATGTTTTTAGGTGAGAGGCGGCCCCCCAAACACTTGGTCCCATATTTGGATATCAGATTCGTATTCTGCATTCAAATACCTTTTATTTAAGCCCCATATTCCCATGTCAGTAAATAAGTCCTGTTTGGGGGTGTTTTGGGAAAGGGGTGGACCCCCAGAAACGTGGTCCCACATTTGGAGATCAGATTCGTATTCTACTCGCAAATACCTTTCATTGGAGTCCCATATTGCGATGGTCCGATTTAGGGGTGTTTTGGGGCTTGGGGTGGTCCCCCTAGGACTTGGTCCGACAATTGGATATCAGATACGTTTTCTTATCCTAAATACCTTTCATTTGAGTCCCATATTGCCGTGATTGGTCTAAATATATGTTTGGTAGGTTTTAGGGTGGGGTGGCCCCTTAGGTTCCCCATCCGAAATTTGGATACCAAATTTTTATTTTTAGGGTGCTATATGAGAGCACACAAAATGTCGCTTAAATCGCACCATCCATCTCCGAGATCTGTCGTTTCTGAAAATTAGGGTAAGGGGGAGGGTCCGCCCCCCTTCAGATATAAAAAAGTGTAGTACCCTATTTTCACCACGGGGTCATTATGCACCATCTGTGAAAATTTCAAGAAAATCGGTTCAGCCGTTTCTGAGTCTATAAGGAACACACAAACAAACAAACAAATTAAATCTGTCTGCGATTTTTTAACTTATAAAGTCGATACTTGCACCACATTTTTTCTTAAGAACACTTGTTGATGGAAACCCTCTCACTAAAAGCGAATTTCTGCCGTAGTCAGTAATCTCAGCTCAAATATATTTGTTTATAAGGAGAGCCGAGAATATTATTGATGTTTATTTATCATTATACTCACTACCGGAGGATGAAGGTATACTAATCTAGTCATTCCATTTGTAACATCTCGAAAAATTCGTATATCATAATTATTAAATATTCTCAATTGTCTCGACATTCTGAGTCGATCTGTCGAAATCACGATAGCAGTCGAACGTGTAGCTACCCGCTTGCAATTTTGCAGATACTCACTATTGATGCAGGTCGTTGGGGATTGCAAATGGAGCATAGCCGTTCAGATTCAGATAAAGCTCCTATATAAACCTGCCCCCCGATTTGATTTCTTGAGCCCCTGGAAGCAGCAGTTTTTTGTTGAAAGTTTTCATATTGTGTTCTGTTATGACTTGCAAGAGCTATGCCAAGTACGGTTCATAACCTGATATAGCTCCCATACGGACCAAATAGGTATATAACCTGATATGGCTTCCATACAAACCGATCAAACAAATTGACTTCTTGAGCCCTTATAGGCCGCAATTTTTGTCCGATTTGGTTGAAATTTTGCACAAAGTTTTCTGTTACGACTTCTAAATACGGCCCAAATCAGTCTATAACCTGATATAGCTTCCATGTAAACCTTGTTCGGTTCATAGAAGTTTAATTTTTGCTGGTTTGATAGACCTTTGGTTTGTAGAATAAAATTATGCCTTTCAACAAAATTTATTTTGTATAAATTTTTTGCATGGTGGTGGGTTCCTAAGATTCGGCCCGGCCGAACTTATCACGCTTTTACTATTGCTACGTTATAGAGAGTTTGCTACGTTATAGAGACGTTCGCCTGTATATCATAAACTTAGTTAAACATTTGAAACGTTGCTCTCGGTTATTGGTTAGTTTACAGCTTCAAAGGCAACATTGTGCGGGTTATACTCAATTCCCTAACTGACCATTAAGAACAAGAGGGAGTAGCATGGCCAATGAGAAGGTACTTAAATGGGGCCGAAATATAATTAATTGCTGCAACAAACGACCTAGAGTTTAATCTATTGCCGCAAGGGTTGCCAAGTACCCCCACAATGATATAAAATAATATATATTAAATTTATTTAAAATATTGTAAAATAAAACCAAGTAAAAGAACTTAGCACTTCTGCCGGGACGAATCGTCTATACCCTGCACCATGGATCGCATTTGTCAAGTTCTTTGGCCAATATCTCCTTATAGGCAAACAAAGAATAATCGATACGAATTGCAATGAAATTTAAGCTATACCAAGCTATGTACCGATTCGGTTCGTACTTCAGACAAATCGGATAAGAATTGCGCCCTATAGTGGTGAAGAAATAAAATCAGGAGATTTGTTTATATGTGAGATATATCAGGTTATCGAACTGATTCAGACCATATTTGACACGTATGTTAAAAGCCATAGAAGATGTCGTTGTATATCGGGATATCGGTTTATATGAGAGTTATTCCAGATTGTAAACCTATTAAGACCATAGTTGTTCGAAGTCAACATAAACCACTTCATTGAAAATTTCAGTTCAATCGGATAATAATTGCCGTCTAGCGTCTCAAGAAGTGAAGATCCGAGATCGGTTTATATGCGGGCTATACCAGGCTATGAACTAATTTAAACCATACCTGGCGCAGTTGTTAAGTTAGAACAAAACATTTCGTGCAAATTTTCAGCCAAATCAAGTAAGAATTGCGCCCTCTAGTGGCTCAAGAAGTGAAAATCCAAAATCGTTTTATACGGGAGCTTTATCAGGTTATGAACCGATTTGGGCAGTACTTTGCACTGTTGTTGATAGTCAAAACAAAACACTTCGTGCAAAATTTCAGCCAAATCGTAGAAGAAATGCGCCCTCTTACGGCTACAGAAATCAAGATCCTAAATCGGTTTACATAGGAGCTTCATCAGGTTAAGTACAGATTTGATTATATGGCAGCTTTATCAAAACACGTCCTTTATAGCCTATTTACAGTCCCTGCCGAATCGCATTAAAAGGAGGTATTCATGCAAAATATCAAGGGCTTAGTTTTATTCTTTCGAAAGATATCGTGTTTTCTACAGATGAATTGACAGGGCTTAATTGACTTAAAATTTTAAGACGATCAAGAAGATATTGTATATACTTAGATGTGAAAGTATTACAAAAATTTATTTTATTTGCCTACTGCGGATGGTCATTGAATTCATGACCATCTAGCCATATTGATTCTCACGGCATTAATGTTTAAATTACTGTGCATGAATATTTTCAATAAAAATTAACTAAAATAACATAAAATAAATAAATAAAAAAATTTTAAAAAATTAATTAAGTACAATAATATTAAAAATCTAAAATACCATAAAAAAAGTAAACGCGTGCTAAGTTCGGCCGGGAATAATCTTATATACCCTTCACCGTGGATCGCATTTGTCGAGTTCTTTTCCGGTGTCTTTTTTTAGGCAAACAAAGGAAAGGAAAGGATAAAAGAAAAGATTTGCTATTGGAGCTAGACCAATTTATGGTCCGATTTATGGTTCCACTGTAGAGGTCATTGTATAAAATTTCAGCCAAATCGAAAAAGAATTGCGCCCCTAGGGACTCATAAAGACAAATAGAGAGATCTTTTTATGGGGGAGCTGTATTTGGCTATAGACCGATTCTGACCATATTTGGCAGGTGTATTGAAGGTCATGGGTGAAGCCGTTGTACAAGATTTCACACAAATCAGATAATAATTGCGCCCTATAGAGGCTCAAGAAGTCAAGATCCCAGATCAGTTTGTATGGCAGCTATATCAGGTTATGGACAGTTGTTGAAAGTCATAGCGGAACACGTCATGCAAAATTTCAGCGAAATCGGATAAAAATTGCGCCCTTTATTGGCTCAAGAAGTTAAGATCCAAGATCGGTTTATGTGGCAGCTATATCAAAACGTAGATCGATATGGTCCATTTACAATCCTAACGAACCTACACCTATAAGAAGTATTTGTGCAAAATTTCAAGTGGTTAGCTTTACTCCTTCCAAATTTAGAGAGCTTACGACAGACAAACGGACGGCCGGACAGACGGACGGACATGGCTAGATCGACATAAAATGTCATGGCGATCAAGAATATATATACTTTAAGAGGTCTGAGACAAATACTTCGAGGAGTTACAAACAGAATGACGAAATTAGTATAGCCCCATCCCATGGTGGAGGGTATAATAAACTAATATTACATGAAATAAATTATTTATTCAAATAATCAAATAAACTGAAATGTTAATAATTTTATTTAATGTGACAACTCTTTTTACTACACTCAAAAAATATCCCATTCTTTTTCTCTCCCTCCTTTTTGCGTTAATCCCTGGTGTTTTGTAATTTATCCATAATTTCCCGGGAAAAGTTGCATGGCATACTAGAGTAGTATTTTTGCTGTACTTCTAGTTTCTTTTATTTCTTCTTTTGTTAACAATATATCATTTGCTGCTTTGCCCACTTGGGGGTGAGGGTGGGGATGGGTGCTCT
Organism: Stomoxys calcitrans; assembly: GCF_963082655.1. Taxonomy (NCBI): domain Eukaryota; kingdom Metazoa; phylum Arthropoda; class Insecta; order Diptera; family Muscidae; genus Stomoxys; species Stomoxys calcitrans. The sequence continues at coordinate 19,765 of NW_026739253.1, read as the reverse complement.
TGGAGGTGTTGTTAGTGCCAATGGTAAAAGTTTTGCCTTTGGCTTTCGTGGCAAAGGTCGACAAAGACGCTGCTCAATTCGAAGAAGAAGGCGTTTTGGGGCCCAAAGAGAGTAAAGAGTTGTTGTTAAGAATAAATGTTTAGTGCGTGTTTTGTCGTGTTAAAAGTATTATTTTCTACTTGTGAGGTGTGTTCGAGTATTTATTTAAGTCATTTGGTAATAAACTGTTTTTTCCATGTTAGACATAATTATAGCTAACCCCAAACCACCCCTGAGGTAAATTGCCACAGTCACACACTCACAAAAACACGCTCCTTTTAAGGAGCTCTCACTAAATGTATTTAGTGTTGGTGATAAATGAAAGTGAAACTGAATTTGACAGTCGCAATATCGTTTGAGGGTGGGAGAAGCAACACATTGCGTTCAAGGAAGTGTTGCCGGGCACTTGAAAGTTTTTTGCGTCTACTCCTCACTAATTCCCCAATCGCTAATATTGTCGTCTATCTTTTAGTAATCGTGACTAATGGAGACATAACTGTCACATAATAAACATAAAAAAACTTATTTTGACTTTTTATCAGGAGAATGTCTTATGGTTAAGAATGGGTAAAAATTTATAAATATTTTGTACTAGCTGACCCGGGCCCGCTCCGCTGCGCCTTCTTTTACTTTATATGGAAAAAAAGTTTCCTTGGAATATTTATTTTCGACAATAAAAGAGCATTTAGTGAAATACCATGCAAACTTGACTAACAGTTTAGCAATATAAGTGCCTTTATCTGAATCCCATATGATCGTTATTGGTCTACAAATTTAAGTTTAGACGTAGGGTGTACTCCATTCCTCAAATACTTTTTTCAGCCCAATATTCTCATGTTATCTCTGATTTAGGAGTTTTTTCGAGGAAGAGGTGGTCCCCCAGATACTTGGCCCTGAAAAAATATCAGCATCTTGCTCTACTTCCAAACACCATTTATTTAAACCCCATATTGCCATTGGTTTAGGGGAGTTTACCCGATGAGGCGTCCCCCAAACACATGGCCCAAAATAGGTTATCAAATTCAAATATCTTTCATTTCAGCGACATATTGGCATGGTGGAAAAATTTTTAACCTTTGGGGGGGGGGGGGGGTGTTTTGAGGAAGGGGTAAATACATGGTCCTAAATTTGGATATCAAATTTGTTTTCTATTCCCAAATTCCTCTATGGACAGGAGTGGGGGTTTTCCAGTTAGACGTGAAGCGGGGTTAGAGCGGCTGTTGCTTTGAGAAAAGAGAGGCGGTGACGTCACTGGCGGAATTCCCTCAGTCGATGCTGTGTGGACTGTAATAATATGCGATGAACTAGTCTTATTATTCCTCATAGAGCGAGGAATAATAAGTTAGATGACGAGAAGGTAAACCCAATGAAAAAGAGTTAGAAAAAAAGTAACGCAATGGTAAAGTTCGGGTATGGATATAGAGACACTAGTTTTATTATGAGAGAAAGAGTAGAGATGTGTTGCTCACCTTGCTGCGGTTGTAGAAGAAGTGGGGAGTTCATTAGTAAAAGAATTGCAGATGAGCTTAAGTACTAAAAATGGCTTAAGATTAGAAATTCACAATATATACACTTAGTGCTAATAGATATTTTCTTACGTGCTACAAATTCATTTACAATTCACAATTTGACTTCATATACTTCGACTTATTCTACGATAGATTGTACTTAAATTAAAGGGACAAATTCAAATTTGTCCATGGCGCCGGCCTTGCGCTTGCGCAAGATTTGGTGAAGCGCATAACACTGTTGCCAACGACTTGATGGCTTCAGATAAAATTAAGTAGTTGGGTTGTGGAGTTAGTGGGCGCTCTTTGTTGGACTTTTGGGTCTTCAATTTTCGTTGGTGCTTGGGTGGTTGTTGTTGGTGGCTTCTTTGACCCTTTGGTTTATTGTGCCTTTTGGCTCGCCTTTGTTGTTGTTGTTGTTGGCCAGCCGAAGCTGAGTGCTGACGTTGGCCAAGGCGTGATTTGGCTGTGGCATTGGACTGTGCTGCTGGATTTCTTTGGGGCCGAGATGAAGTTGGTTGGTTAGATGAGTGCGACTTGGAGGCGGCGTTGGAGCTTTTTGACTTCAGTACAAGTTTTCGTGGGTGCAGCATTGTATGATGCTGAAACCCACATTTTCGGCACGTATCCGTCGACTGACACTCTACTACAGAATGGCTTTTTGCCAGACAATTTCGACAGTAACGGTGTTGTCGAACGGCGGCTCTCCTGTCTTCTACAGTCATCAGTATAAATTGTGGGCAGAACCTGAGGGCATGACGTTTTTTGCAAAGCATGCACTTGTATAACTCTTGGGCATTCATATTTGACCTGAAAGAAGACAGATGTTAATGATTTGGTAATGCAATCAACAAGTGACATAGAGCCTATGAGAATGAGATAAGATGAGTGATAAGATGGTTTAGCAAACACAATGATGCATCGAGATAGTATTATACAAGGATTTCTATTGGGGTTGGTTGAGCAAAGGTAAGTGGCATAATTTAACAATCGGTCGCGTAATGACTCCCGATGCAATTCTTACGTCGGCTACCCTAATGTTCTTGTCCGAACCATTGTGAGTCTTGGCCACTCTTCCTAATCGCCATTCGCTAGGCGGTAGTAGATCATCCATTACGACCACAAGATCGCCGACCCTTATGTTGGGTGAAGTGGTTTTCCATTTATATCGCTTCTGTAGCGTCCTCAGATATTCTTCCTTCCATCGTATAGCAAACTGGTGATGGATTGCCTTAAGCTTCAACCACCTATTCACCAGGGAAATGTCATCAGCACTAGGCTCGGGAAATGTCATGATTGGAGCACCTTTCAAAAAGTGTCCGGGTGTTAGGGCTGTGAGATCATTAGGATCCTCAGAGATAGCGGAGATGGGCCGTGAGTTTAGAACTCCTTCAATTCGAGCAAGGACGGTCGAAAACTGCTCGAAGGTAAACAAATGAGCACCAGCTACTCTTTTGAAATGGTGCTTGAAAGATTTAACAGCCGACTCCCAAAGGCCACCCATATGTGGAGCATGAGGGGGTATGAACTGCCACTCGAAACCCTGTGTAGCATATTTTTCCGCAATGTCGCTTGCCGCCACCTGAATAAAACTTCTAAATTCTCTAAGCATTTTGCGACTGGCCCCTACGAAATTTCTCCCATTATCAGACACTACCTTTCTAGGTAGGCCTCGCCTCCCAAGGAAACGAGAGAATGCGGCTTCAAATGCTGCTGTGGAGAGCTCGGAACATGGCTCTAAATGTACGGCCTTGGTAGCGAAGCACACGAAAATGCTCACATAGCCTTTCAGGAGAGGGGATCGGCGCAGGGATGAAACCTTAATTTCAAAAGGTCCTGCAAAATCTATACCAGTCACGTGAAATGCTGGTGTAATAGTGCATCTGTCAGGGGGGAGCGGAGCCATTATTTGGACGCACGGTCTCTTCTTAAAAATGATGCAAGTCTTGCATTTATGAATGATGTTCTTCACTCTCGGCTTGAGTCGTGAGACGTAAAACTCTGTTTGAATCATACGACACATGAGAATGCACTCACCGTGGGCGAGAAACTCGTGCAAATGGAGCAAATATAAATGGCAAAGGCGAGAGTTCCCCGGCAGTATGATGGGAAATCGTTCGTTGTAGGGTAAAGAACAGGCCGCGAGTCGGCCATTAACGCGTAGGACTTTGTCCCGATCTAAGAAGGGGTTCAGACATTGTAGTGAACTTTGTTGGACAATTCCTCAGCCCTACTAACCTGCTTGTATTCCTCAGGGTACCATTTCATCTGGGCTAACCTTATTAAACGGGATTTGGTGTGCCTTACCTCATCTTGGGTAAGAATGGGAGAGGAGTTTCTTGTGTCACCTCTAGATCTACCAAGGCAGTTATGGTAGAATCTGAATATGTAGGAGACTACCCTCAGTGCTCGCGGGTACGAAGAGAATCTGAGCAAGAGGTCTGAGTCTTCTACTGTCTCGTGTATAACTTGGATATCCAGGCGTTTCCCTATTTCCGGGGAAACCAAAGGGTTCCTGTTCGGCCATTCTGACGGTGGGTTCGTCAGCCAATTCGGGCCATGAAACCACAATGAGTTACAGGTGAGGTCCTGCGGCCTACAACCTCTTGTGCCGAGGTCCGCTGGATTGTCATGAGTAGGGACATGCCGCCATGTCCCCCCTGGAAGAAGGTCATGAATTCTGGACGTCCGATTTGCCACGTACGTTTCCCATGTCCATGGTGGTTTTGTTAACCAACCAAGGACAATGGATGAGTCCGTCCAGAGAGTTATGCCACTAATGTCTAGATCGAAAGTGCATAATACAAAATTGACAAGCTTTGCGAGGAGGTACGCTCCGTTGAGCTCTAGACGTGGCAGGCACACAGGCTTCAGTGGGGCTACTTTGCTCTTTGCGACGAGCAAATTCGAGAAAACAACCGAGTTGGAGGTTTGACACCGAATGTACAAGCATGCGCACATTGCTGCTTGAGACGCGTCAGAGAACCCGTGAAGCTCCACGGTATCAGAGGGATGATACTGTAGCCATCTAGGTATGGAAATCGCCCCGATGTGATTCAAATCATTCACTAGAGAATTCCACTTCAGCAGGGTCTCTGAGCCGAGTTCGTCATCCCAATCCAGCCCTTCTAGCCAAAGTTGCTGTATCAGTATCTTCGACCTGATCACTACAGGGGCAACCCATCCTGCAGGGTCAAACAATTGCGCGACGGCAGAGAGGACCTTGCGTTTGCTCATGGGCTGGTCTGTCGGTAAAGGGCCGAGGGTATAACTAAACGAATCAGTGAGCGCGTTCCACCTGATACCAAGTGTCTTGGTAGTGCTTGATTCATCGAAGCGTAGGAAATCAGAGTCATACAGACTCTCCGGTGGGAGATGCGCGAGCAACTGTGGATCGTTCGCAGTCAACTTGACGAGAGAAAATCCCGCTTGCTTAAGAACTGATCTCAAGTCCTCTTGCGCCCGAATGGTGTCCTCTATAGAGAAGCCGCCGGACAAAATGTCATCGACATATGTCTCTTTCCTCAATGCTTTCGCGACATTGGGAAATTCGTTCTCAGAGTCAGAGGCAAGTTGTAAGAGGGTGCGAATCGCCAAAAACGGTGCGCAATTCAGGCCGAAGGTAACTGTTTTCAGTTCAAAATCTCTCACCGGTCCCTTAGGATCCGGTCTGAAAAGTATTCGCTGATATGCTCTATCGATAGGATGTAGCCATATCTGCCTATACATCTTTTGAATGTCCCCACAGAACACATATCGGTATCTACGCCAGCTGAGGATCACAGATGTCAAATCGGTTTGTAGTGTAGGCCCAGTGTGGAGGACATCGTTCAGAGAGTAACCCGATTTGCTCTTGCGAGATGCGTTGAACACGACTCTCACTTTCGTGGACTTGTGCTCTGGTCGGACAACTGCGTGGTGAGGGAGATAAAAGGAATTGTATTTTCCACCGCAGTTAATCTCCTGAGACGAGGTCTCCTGAGCATGTTCGAGAGAAATATATTCGTTTAACACTGAATTGTACTCGGTGTTTAGCTCGGGATCATCAGAGAGCTTTGTCTCCATCCGATTGTACTGAGCTAGCGCTAGAAAACGGGATGAGCCAAGAGATAGGGCGTCGGAGAATTCTGCTTTGAAAGGCAGTCTCACGACGTATCTACCATCCGGGGATCTGGACGTAGTTTTACAGTAGAACTCTTCACAAAACTGATCTTCTTTGCAAAGAGGGGGAGCCATAGGTACCTCTTCTTGCTCCCAGAATTTTCTTAGAAGTTCGCTTATTTTCACATCTTCGGATTCAACCACGTTTGTGGAAAATGAGAAAATTCTCTCAGTTTGCATTGGACCGCTCAATACCCAGCCAAAAACTGTATTGTATGCTGAGGTATCGCCACATATATTCTTCCTGATACCTTCAATATTTATGAATCGTTCCGAATCATTGCCTAAAATCAGGTCAATTTGAGCGGATTTATTGAAATTTGGATCGGCCAGATCTAGCTCCTCCAACTCTGAGGGATTTGAGATTTCGAACGATACGGACGGAAGCCATTTTGTCATTTTAGGCAATACTATTGCCGAGACTGAAAAGCGGACATCGTATTTCTCCGCAACAATGACTAGTTGGCATTCTTTATTCGACGTCTGAGTCTGTTCGCCAATTCCAAAAATCTCAAAATGCGCTTTAGAAGTGGGAATTTGCAAGCGCTTCTGAATTCTCTGTGTTATAAAGGTCCGTTGAGACCCGGGATCAATAAGAGCTCTTAGCGTAAATAACTCCCCTTGATGTTCAACACGAACTAGAGCTGTTCGTAACAAAATCATGTCGTTGTTGGCCGAAAAATTGGCCTGAACCTGTGAGGATCGCCTTGCGGCTGAAGTTGAGGGAGCTTCATTATGAGACGTGTTTCTTAAATTTATGCCAGAAGATTTTATTTGACCCTTGTCATCCTCGTGACCAGAATGGATTGTATTATCCTCAGTTTTTTCTTCTGGCTTACCTCTTAGATGAAGCAGAGAGTGATGTGGCTTATGACAAATGATGCAAGTGTTCACGCTCTTGCAATTTGTCTTGAGATGAGATGAGGAGAGGCAGTTTATGCACAATTTGTGTTTGTATGCAAAATCTATGCGTTGTTGTGCAGTATATTTCCGAAACTGTCCACAACTCCTTATTGTGTGGTCGGAACTGCACAGGGGGCAAGAAGAGCTTAGCTTTTCTTGCGAGTGATAAGTTTGAATCTTACCACTGCTTTGAGACGGGAGCGAACTTCTGGTCTTTGTGGCTTTTATGCTCGAGAGCCGTTCCACGATTTCATACCTGTTGATGAGAAATTCATCGAGCTGATTCCAGGTAGGAAGATCGCGATGAGATCTGAGGGATTGTTCCCACAGAGCCAGCGTTTCATCTGGCAACTTGGTCGACACCAAGTATAGCAGTATGGGATCCCAGCTTTCTACATTGACGTCAAGAGTCTTGAGAGTGCAGAGACAATCATTCACGGTGGATTGAATTTTGTGAATTGCCTCACTGTTCTCCACAGAAGCTGAAGGAATGTTGAAGAGAATCTTTAACTGATTATCTACTAAGACTCGCTTGTTCTCATAGCGAGCCTTTAGAGCACTCCAAGCGAGCTCGAAGTTTTCGTCGCAAAGAGTGTATCTTTTGACTATGGCGCCGGCCGCACCCCTAGTCTTGTTCCGCAAATGATACAATTTCTGAGCTCTTGTCAATTTCGGATGGTTGACGTAAACCGCCGTGAACATGTCACGGAATGACGGCCATTCTTCGTAACCTCCTTTAAATACCTCTGTATCACATGGCGGGACTTTGATGTAACTGTTGGCAACATCTTGAGAAGAGTGGTTAACCGAAGGCTGGGGAATGTAAGCGGGAATAAGGCTATGTCTCGCGTTTTGGCGAGAATTTCCACCTGACATTCTTAGAATATCTAGGATTTGGGACCTCGCCGTGTAATAGGCCTCGGAGCTAGCATTGAAATTAATTCTAGCATTCTCCCGGAAGTCTTTGGTATAGACATTCCTTGGAGCTAGCATGAGACCTTCATAGGTAGCCTGCAGTCGTTGCCACCGATTCTCGAGATCTTCCAATTTCACTTCCAATACCGAATCAGTTTGATCCTGAATGTCACTCTGTTCAAACTGAGTGCAAAAGTTGATCAAATGGTCACAATCGAAAAGAAACTTGTCATGGCTCGACGAAGTTTTGATTGCGGAAGCGGAATTCGATAAAGGATTAGATACTGAAGGCTGTGACGCCAAGTCTGCCGTTGCGTTTTCCAAGCTCATCATGTACTGATTCCGTAAAATAAAGTGAACGAGGGCAAAGAGAGCGAGTAAGCGTACAACACAGTGTACGATGAGAAAGTGGGTGAGTAAGCGAAGAGTCTGAAAATTCCGGTCTGAAAACAAACCTAGCGTAGCAGAATTATTTGGTAAAAAGTCGTAAGAAATTCCGTTTGCCTCTGGAAACACAGGGAGATAGAAACAATTTTGATTTGCGATTGAATTGAGTGCAAGCGTAAAGCTCCGATGAATAGTCAAAATTGTTCCGCTAACAAGGGAGGTGACAATATTCTGAATAATTAAAGTAGCGGGTCTTGCATCATATGCCAAATATAATTAAAAATTCAGAATCTTTGCGGGCGTCTAAAGGGTAGTCTTAGACTCAAAGCGACAATACCAAAGGCAAAATTTCAGAGTCAACCCAAATAATTCACAGTGAGGGACTGAAATCTCCGACATGAGCGTAATAGGATGGACCAGTGGTGTCTGAAAATTAAATTTCTATTGAATGCACCAAACTTGTGAAACGCGGTCCAATAGAGCAACCCCTACTGTATAGGAAAGTGCATTAAGAGACTTGGGCAATTAGGGTATTCAATAATTCACAACACCTGCAGATGGTAGTTGTTGAAATTTACTTGGAGTTGGTTTCTTGATCATATGTGTATATCAATTTCCAAAAATTGTAAAAACACATACGCTATTATAACCCCAAAAATTTCTTCAAATATCTCTGTTTAATTCATAAAAAAATTTTTAACTTGTTAAACAAGTTCACACAAAGGCTGAAAATCAGGTAAACAATACGTATATGATTTGTAATGAAAAGGGTTAGTTAATATATATATTGACTCTGTTAGTATGTAAACTATTCCTGCTTATCAATTCAGATTACATATGAATTGAAAGGTAAATCTCCACGAATGCACTGCCGCTGTATTTATCCAACATTTATTTATTTATTTTTTATCTTTTTTTTCCGAGTGTATGTCTGCTGGCGTTATATGAACACCACTGTTCTTCTACTCCCAAACTTCTATTCTATTTCTATGGACGGGTTGGTTTTCCGTCAACTTACATAAGCGCGGAAATTTTTTCAGAAAAACATGAATCCCACAACATATTACCAACCCCCTAGTCTGGCAACACCGCGTATTTGGTGGTTTGTTTTGATCCTCATATGACCACTTCTAGTGAGAGCGAACCAACCTGCCTACATATGTACGTGTGTGTATCAGGTGGCTGAACGCGTGGGCTCTGCCTGTTGAGCAGCGACAGAGTCAATGCGTAGGGAGTAAGTAGCACGGACGAGACCCCTTGAACAAACATACACTCATACTTGCCAATAACAAAGCTTAAGCGGAGAATGGCGTTTATGTTTTTTTCACTTTGTTTATTTACGCTTTATGTCTTCAGTTTAATTTTCTCTTTTTTTCGTAACCCAGTTGCTTTGATAGGTTCGTGGTTGTTTTTTTTTTTTTTGTTTACGTTTGTCGCAGGTGGATGATGGTGATTATACTTGAAATGTAAATGGAGATAGAATCGTGCAATAATGTACGTTTTTTTTTGTGAGGGAGCCGTGCAATAAAAACTATAGTGCTGTGATTTAGAATTAGTGTTTCAATAAGTGCGATATTATTTTTTTACACTTCTTTTAAATTTTGCCCTTTGTTTTCCTTTTAATTATTTCATTTCCATTTAGCTTCAAATCTATTTAAATGTAATAAATTCTTCTTCTTGTAAGTGTGTGTCTGTCTGTCTGAGTGCTTCTTCTTTTCCTTTGCTCTTCATTCGTGGTTGGCATTGGCCTTTCCTGTTGCAGTTTAGTTATTTGTTCTCTTCTCAATACCAATCTAATGAGAGAGCTAACATTAATCTCCGTTCCCTTATACACTGTACGAAACGATCGTTGAACTTTGTGTTGTATATAGAACCGCCTATGTATTACCGAATCTTATGTTTTTGGTATAAATTATGTACTTTTTCTTGTAATCATAATCCGTTATGTAGACTTTAAACGACTTTCATTTGACTTTAACGGGATTTATGGCAACGAACAAAATAACACTACTTTTAAGCAATTTTCAGAGACGGGTAAAAATATGTTTTGAATAACGTTATTTTCAGCACTTTTCACCGTGTCCAACACATGAGGACAGACAGAAACAACACTTCTTTGCACTTTTAGCACTTTCCTCTCACAATTGACGATTCTATCTTTTTATGTATATAGACATAGGCATTTACATACACACTTTTTGAGAAAAATAGAGACGAGCTGATAATCTCCGCAGTATAACAAATTTTATCTCTTTTTTAAGGGATTTTACGTAGAATTTCCCCTGTTTCACTCCGCATTTAAAAATGCGTTTTTTAATTTTCACATGCGATTTTGACCTTCTGTAAATTTTGTGTGTGGCACTATCTCCTTTTTTCTTTCTCTTTTTTTTTTTTTTTTTGAGTGTGTATGTAATGTATGCTGCCTTTTTATGTCTTTTTGTTTTGTTTGACTTGACTTCTTAGACAACTTATGTGGTTTCACTTACCGAAACGATGACACACATCTACGTATGCTAGACACTGCAGATGGGATTTACCTCAATTGATGGTTAACTCAGTGAACGGTTTCGAAGGACCATGGACAGGAGTGGGGGTTTTCCAGTTAGACGTGAAGCGGGGTTAGAGCGGCTGTTGCTTTGAGAAAAGAGAGGCGGTGACGTCACTGGCGGAATTCCCTCAGTCGATGCTGTGTGGACTGTAATAATATGCGATGAACTAGTCTTATTATTCCTCATAGAGCGAGGAATAATAAGTTAGATGACGAGAAGGTAAACCCAATGAAAAAGAGTTAGAAAAAAAGTAACGCACTGGTAAAGTTCGGGTATGGATATAGAGACACTAGTTTTATTATGAGAGAAAGAGTAGAGATGTGTTGCTCACCTTGCTGCGGTTGTAGAAGAAGTGGGGAGTTCATTAGTAAAAGAATTGCAGATGAGCTTAAGTACTAAAAATGGCTTAAGATTAGAAATTCACAATATATACACTTAGTGCTAATAGATATTTTCTTACGTGCTACAAATTCATTTACAATTCACAATTTGACTTCATATACTTCGACTTATTCTACGATAGATTGTACTTAAATTAAAGGGACAAATTCAAATTTGTCCACTCTAAATTGAGCCTAATATTACCATGGTCACTAAAAAATTTCTGTTTGTGGGGTATTTTGGGAAAGGGGTAGACTCCCAGAAAATTGTTCCCGAAATGGGTATCAATTCTTGCTCTACCCCCCAATACCTTTCTTTTAAGCTCCACAATGACATGGTGGGTAAATATGCCCGATTTAGGGGTGTTTTGTCGATTGTGGTGGTCCCCCAAACACTAAGCCCGTAAAATATATCAGAAACGTACTCTATTCTCATATATCTACATATCATTTTTTTGAACCCCATATTGCCATTGGCTTCAAAATTGGATATCAAATTCGTTTTCTAATCTCATTTAAACTCCTTATTGCAAAAGTCTGCAAATATGTCCGGTTTGGGGTATTAACCCTAAAAACTATAAATATTTAGTTCCACTCTCTTTAAGACCCAAATTGTCCTGGTGAGCAAATACGTCCTATTTGGGTGGGGGTTGTTATGGTGGTGGGATGTCCGCTAGACAGTTGGTCCCTAATGTTGATATCAGGTACGTGGTCTACTCCCACATACCTTTATTTTGAGCCCCATATTTGCATAGTCGGCAAACATGACCGGCTGGGGGGGTGTTTTGGGTGATGGGCGGCCACTCAATGAGTTGGCCTTGAAAATATATATCGGATTCGTGTTCCACTTTAAAACCCTCTTATTTGAGCCTCATATTGCAATAGTCAGCAAATACTTACTATTTGGGTGGTGTTGTTGAGGTGGGGTGGCCCCATATACACTTTTCCCAAATATTGATATCAAATTCGTGCTTTACTCCCAAATACCTTTTATTTGAGCCCCATATTGCTATGGTCGTAAATTTGTCCCCTTGGGGGGAGTTTTTGGTGAGAGGCGGCCCCAAACACTTGGTCCCATATTTGGATATCAGATTCGTATTCTACATTCAAATACCTTTTATTTAGGCCCCATATTCCCATGGTGACTAAATAAGTCCTGTTTGGGGGGTGTTTTGGGAAAGAGGTGTACCCCTAGAAACGTGATCCCACATTTGGATATCAGATTCGTATTCTACTCGCAAATAACTTTCATTTGAGTCCCATATTGTCGTAATTTGTCTAAATATATGTTTGGTAGGTTTTAGGGTGGGGCAGCCCCCCTAGGTACCCCATCCGAAATTTGGATACCAAATTTTTATTTTTAGCGTACTATATGAGAGCACACAAAATTTCACTTAAATCGCACCACCCTCCTCCGAGATCTGGCGTCTCTGAAAATTAGGGTTAGGGGGAGGGTCCGCCCCCCTTCAGATATCAAGAAATGTAGTACCCTATTTTCACCACGGGGTCATTATGCACCATCTGTGAAAATTTCAAGAAAATCGGTTCAGCCGTTTCTGAGTCTATAAGGAACACACAACATACAAACAAACACAAATTGATTTTTATATATAAGATGTAGAATCTACGTATAATACATTTATAAAACAGTGTAGATAGGGGAAATATAACTGGATGGACTTTCTTGCACCGTACGTGGAGGCTAAATGTTCCGCATTTAAGACGCTGTGGAAGTATGTTCTACGGAGTTGAAATTCAAAATAGTATTTTGTTCACTAGATATCCCAGCCCACATCATTAGACGATACAAATTTCTTAAGACTACTGCAAAAGGACAGAGAGAGGCTATTGGTCTACTTGCTATAGAGCTTAAATGCCTATGGAGCAAAACATTTAATTTCCCACAAATATCTAATCAAGACATTCGTGCAATACAAGCAACACTTCTGGAAAACTACGTGTGCTGCAGACATTGAAGGAACAGTTTGACATGGACAAGGTAAAACGCGAATGGATGAGTACCTCTACAAACTGAAAATTAAGAGCAAAGGCTCAGCCACCTCAGCGATACCTGATTGTTCTGAAAGTAGCACGGACTCATTCGACAACAGCACAGATCAGTGAACGATGGCCAAAAAATGGCCAATATCTTCGTTTCTTTAATACTTAGGGCTCCAAATTGAATAGATTCGGAAAGAGCGTGGTCCATATTATATTACCTGTAAACGGTTTCAGCCCACTATTTCCCAGTTGGCCACAGTGGGCCATTATCTCTGCAAAATGGGGTTTCATATATATAATACTTAGGGCTCCAAATTGAATAGATTCGGAAAGAGCGTGGTCCATAATATATTTCTTGTAAACGGTTTCAGCCCACTATTTTCCAGTTGGCCACAGTTATTTTGATTTTTATTGTATAACAATTTAATTTTTCGTCATATTTGTGTTTGAATTTCTTTTTTATATGACAATAGTTCCATATTAGTTATTCTGTATTATAATTTTAAATTTCACATATATGTGGCGCTCTATCGTGAATTTTTATATTATAATATATTTTCACATACATTATAAAAGAAACCAAAGTGCCAAATTTTGTGAAGATCGTTTAACAAATTACTAAATTATTGAATATTTTTCGAAATCGGATGAAAATATGTGTGGGAGCTATATATAAATCTGAACCGATTTCTATTAAATTCAAAAGCAATACCTGGAGTCATTAGGGAATCATTTGTGCCAATTTTCGTGTGAATCGGTTTACAAATGACTACATTTTTGCAATACTGATCGAAATCGGACGAACATATATGAATAATATCGAGACAAGAATATCCCTCGTGAGAATCAGTTTACTAATGACGATATAATTATAATTTTATACTCGGCTGCCATACCGAATGTTACAGTACTTTACAAATGTCGCCAGCATTGGGAGCGGATAACAACCACTGAAAATTTTTTCTGATGTTCTCGCCATTTCTCGAACACAGGTGTTCAGCGTCATAGGTGCACATGCTAACCTCTGCACTACGGTGGCCTCCAAATCGTTATTGAGTATTTTTGTATATATAGAATCATAGATCGTAGTCACAGTTATAATTAAGAACGTAATGTAAGATTAAGATTTTGTATTTATCATTCATTTCTTACTTATGAGTTGATTATTGGTTCTGTCAATAGTTCCGCTCTGAATATTTTGAAGAACTATTTGTCCAGTACTGAATGACTACCCAAAAGTTGGAAAAAGATGGGTGAATATTTAACATCCTTGTGTGTTTGATGATTCACACAAGGATTATATATCTGCTTACAGCAACTTAAGAAAATTGAACAAAATGCTGATAAATATAAATTTTAAAATCATTTCGTGTGTGACTCTTCAAATATGATAGAGAGAAATGAGGTTGTAGAAAAGTCCAGTATATATATGTTATAAACACTTATTGGCCTTATTGTAAACACATAAAAAATAAAATAAAATAATATAAAATAAAACCTATGCCGTAGTTCATCAAAATCGGAATTGTATATAGCGTCCATAAAGTAAAATCGGGCTGCACCGACTGACTTTTACCTTTCATTACTTGTTTACACTCCACCTAACTTAGACTCCTTTTGGCCCTCTCCACAAATTAATAGAATTTTTCTAAAGCCATATTTTCACATGAGACTTTGCCTTAGGATCTAATAAAGTCTTTCATGAAATTCCAAAATCATGGAAAAACACTTCACTCTCCTTGTGGTAAATTGATAACACAAGTAAATTCCACAATGAAGTTAGAGTATGGTATACCTTAAATAACTAAGTTTATTTGCTACAGAATAAAATAAAAAAGCAAAATAGCCTTAGCTTAAACAAACCGCTTTGATTAAAGAAGGGCATTTTGAAACCTATATGAGTTCTGTATGTTCAACAACAACAACAAATCTAAGAAAGGTCTATTTACACCGGGGAGGGCTTCAATCAACAGTTTGTTGAAATAAAGCAAAAGGGCCTTGTTTTAACAACTAAAATCAAGGAGATATCATCCCAAACTCTCTTTTCCTTTTCACTCGGGTTTTCTTTCCTTATCCTTAACTATGTGTTGCCTTGCAGACTTTGATTTCTGTTTAGCTAGCTGATGCGTAGAGCCTTTTTAAGTGTATGTTAGTCTGCCTGCCGTTGCTACTACCCATTTGATAATTCAATTAAGATAATTTTCATTTATGTCATGACAAGGGATGGTTCTCCTCTTTAATAAAGCTCTTGATATTTTTTTTTTTTGTATGGCCGAATGGACTTTTGTGGTTTCCTCTTTATTTTGAGGTCCTTTTCCCAACCCGGACCCTACTGGCCCAGCACGAATGGATGTTTATGTTTATTTAAACCTTTTTAGGCCTGGAAGTTAAAGTTTATATGTTGGTGGGCACATGTACGTGTAACAAACTAACAAAAAAATAAAACAAAATATTTGTGTACTCACTCGAGTCAAGACCTGGAAGAGGTTTTCAATTAACTTGCAAAAAATGTTTGACATTCTGCTAAAGGACTATACGGCATTGATGGGCAAGGACAATAGGACTATACCCGCCGTCGCCATTGAGCATTGTCGAGTATATGAAAATGAAGCCGCCTTCTTATCTTTATTGTTTGCCAGATAAGAAGCCCAAATGGCCTCGAATGCCTTGGACGACAACACAAATACCAGGACGACAGGCAATGTTTTACACTCTATTTCAAATCATTATCATAATGTTATGTTGTATCTTTTAGCGTGGAAACACGCTTGACGAGGCGGTTGTTGCCACAGCTTCTCCTTCTTCTCTCGTCTCTACTCAAACTCTCTGGTTTATTTTGCCGCAAAAAGTTTTTCAATAAAACTGTTATGTGGCTTGATTAAAAATGATAATAATCTGGGAGAGAAAATATACATAAATACTAGAGGCAAAAAGGGGTCGACTTGCTCGAGTGAGAGTGAAAGTTAAGAAATCATGCATATTAATGGGCCGCAAAAACAGAAACCCACCCAATAGGGTTTGCGATGAACAGAAATGGATCCTTGGTTAGCCTTCCATCTGTGCCACAGACAATGCTATTCGTCGTTGCAAAACAAAAGAAAGCATGACAACAAAATGAGCAAAAAACCACGAAATGAAGTGTTAAATATTGGGTAAGCAATTAAAAATAATAAAAAGTCTTTTTAATAAGAAATGAAAACGTCTTTTCTTTTGTGTATGGTTAAAAACTGCAAGACAATTCAAATATGAAGATATGCTTGAAGCTGTTTTTGTTAACAATTTTTTGTGATATTTCCCAAATGACCATGAAATATTGCCTACTTTTAGGTCACCGCAAAATTGTTCCAGAGTGATGCATATTTAAGGAGATCTTAGTTGGGTGTTAATTTATCACCTAGATAACGGAGTAAAATAAAGAAAGCCAAGGGTAATACTTTCAAGAATAACAAAAGAGCTTCTAATCCAAGGAATTAATCGCAACAAAAATAAGTAAAACGCGAGAAGTCCATTCGAGGTGTGGGTTTATATGGGGCCATATTCACGGTGAAAAGAATTCTGTCTTGACGTTAAAGATTTCAACTAAATATAAAGAACTAAATTCCAATATTCACAAATTTTCAACTTTCAAGTTTTTCTTAAATGTTAAAATCTCTTTTTCTACCTCCACCATAGGGGGTGTACTAATTTCGTCCTTATATTTGTAACTCCTCGAAATATTCGTCTAAGACCTCATAAAGTATATATATTCTTGATCGCCTTGAAATTTTAAGTCTATCTAGCCATGTTCGTCCTTCCGCCTGTCTGTCAAAAGCACGCTAACTTTTGAAGGAGTAAAGCTAGCCGCTTGAAATTTTGCACAAATATTTCTTATTAGTGTAGGTCGGTTGGCATTACGAAGGGGCCATGTTTTGGATCTTGACTTCTAGAGCAACTAGAGGGCGCAGTTCTTATCCGATTTGGCAGAAATTTTGCATGAGGTGTTTTTTATAATTTCCCAAAACTATACTGAGTATGGTTGAAATCGGTCCATAATCTGATATAGGTGTCAAATAAACCGATCTGGGGCCTTGACTTCTTGAGCCTAAATTCCTATCCGATTTGGTTGAAATTTTGCATGACGTGTTTCTCTATGACTTCCAATAACTGCGTCAAATCCGATTTGGTTGAAATTTTGCATGACGTGTTTCGCTATGACTTCCAATAACTGCGTCAAATATGATTCAGATCGGTCTATAACATGGTATAGCTGTCGTATAAACCGATCGGGGATCATGACTTCCTGAGCCTCTAGAAGGCGCAATTATTATCCGATTTGAACCTTTACCAATACGCATCAAATATGGTCTGATTCGGTCTATAGCCTGATACATCTCCCCTATAAACCGATCTTTTTATTTTACCTTCTTATTCTTATCCGAAATTTTACACAATGACTTCAACTATGGTCTCAAACATTCGGTACAATTATGGTTTGAATCGGAATATAATTTAATATGGCTCCAATAGCATAGCAATTCTTTTCTTTTATCCTTAACACATCTAAAAGCAGATACCGAGAAAAGAACTCAATAAATGCAATCCGTGGGGGAGGGTATATACGATACGGCCCGGCAAAATTTAGCACGCCTTTTCTTGTTAAATCATATGGAGGTCAAAATATGTATGGAAAATTTAAGGAAAATTCAATTCAACTATATTTAATGAACCGGATTTGAAGAAAAAGAAGTAAAATGATGTTAAGTAAGAATCAGTCAGAGAGCGAAATTCAAAGGGATGGTTTGTGTTCGTTGATATATAGCGACTTACAGTTAAAAAGAACGTCCTCATTTTAAAGCCTTACTTCTTTGGGTATTCATTACGAAAGTTCTTCAATCAAAGAATGTGACATTTACTATTTGGGGATAGTAATTGCTTGGAATTCTCACGCCATGGACTATGTGACTGGAAGGAATTCAGGCCTTCTTTTCTCAATTTCATGGCAGAGATATAAAAGGACGTCGTCGCCCACGTTCAGCTCGACGTCAAAGACCTGACGTTGCAGTGACCAGACATGACTCACTCATATCAACAGTCTTAAATTAAGCTTACTCAGTCCCAAGATAAGTCGCCGTCTTGAAAACCACAGCACCATTCCAATCCTCATTCACGGCTTCATCGTAGAATGCGTTTACCCGAACAAGAAGCTACCACAGGGAAGAGCTCAGTCATTCTGTAGTGTTAATTGCGCCAAACAGCGGTCAAAATTGAGAAACGCCAGGTACCTGATTATCGTTCATACACAACCAACTTTAAAAGCCTTAGAACGATAATGACATTCAGTGCCTCGTCTTTGCTTCTGAGATCAGCACCATAACGATACCCTGTACCTTCTCGATCATCCCACAGAAATCACAGTGATGCAAAGCCCAATGGCTCACCAGACATCCATAGGTGAGAACCGGCCGAACAACCACCTAAGCCTTTAACTTCTTCCTTAAGAGTTTCAGCGCGTTCAGTCCACTTTTGAGCTTTTCCTTGACGGCCAAGTACTTGGAGAGAGCGGCAGCTCCTCGAAAATACCTAGCTCTCTCTCCTCCTGGTAAAAAGTACCAGCTCAGTCTTTCTGCGGTTTATACCAACCGCGATGGTCCTCGCCCACTTTTCCTTGAGATATGTTGAGGTAGGCCTCACCTTTGGTATTAAGCCACCAAATCATTCCAGTTGGTTTTCCTTTCAATTCGTCCAGCGCTAAAAGGTTGTCAAGTTGGACGGTCTTTCAATGCATAAACTTGGCGGGATACGTTTTTTTAACAGACGCAACGGAATGTCTGATGAAGTTTTCCATGTTCACTAGACATTCGATTGAGACTTCTCGTCTGTGGGTCCATACGGCGTACCGCAGACCAACATCACTAAAGTCATAAATATTTCACATATATATTATGCACTGGGTATATACTGCAGTTGTCAGAGCTATAATGCTATATGGTGTTGTGGTCTGGTGGACGACGCTTCAAAAGTCCTGTTCAATAGTTAACCGGGTTCAAAAAATGGCTTGTTTGTGCATCAAAGCGGCATTGAGGACGACACAATCTGATGCACTGAATTTTATGCTACATCTAATGCCTCTGGACTTTGTGGCTAGGAAAATTGCTGCGACCACTGCCGTGAGGCTAAGGGAACTTTCTCTTTGGTCATGTGGCGGCTACGGAGACTGTTTTATCCTTGATACAATGTCCGATGTTCCAGGCAGTGTGGATTACACCCTGTCTGAGCCATTTTTGACAAAAAGTACTGTACCACTATTCCAGATAGAAGCGATTGGAACTGCGATATCCCTGGTAATAGAAGTTACATAGACTTCTATACGGATGGTTCCAAACTAGACGACCAGGTGGGCTTTTGGGTGTACTCTAAAGATCTAGAACAGGTCATATCGAAAATGTTACCCGAACACTGTAGTGTGATTCAAGCGTATATCCTTGAAATTAAGGAAGTGGTGGAATGGCTAAGATATAATGTCATAGCGACGATAGTCATAAAAATTTTCTCAGACAGCCAGACGGCTATTACATCCCTGGAGCACGTATTTTTGACACAAAAACCGCTCTTGACTGTCGCAAATCTCTCTTCTGGGTGCCGGGCCACAGAGATCTCCCAGGAAAATATAAATCAGACGAGCTTGCGAGACTAGGAACTACCTTACACATTCCAGGGAAACAGGAATCTGTGGGTATGCCTCTAGCGAAATGTAAGCTAATTCTTCAGGATGGAGCCCGAAGGGCAACGAATGACAGGTGGTCACAAAGATCGGGCTGTGAGCATTCCAAAACTGTCGCTGTCACTGGCTAGAACAGACTTCTCAGTCATTGTGTCCGTCATGACAGGACACTGTCCAATCGGAAAACATACTGACAGACCGATGATTGTCAGCAACGACTTT
>NW_026739252.1:0-69974 GCF_963082655.1 Stomoxys calcitrans | reverse complement strand
CCATAAATGTTATCGGATAGTAGTTTTTCATGCTACACAGTAAGGAGGGACGTTGTTAAAAAGTTTATGGGCCATCAATCAATAAACGAGTTTGCGTATATATTTTTTAATAGTTTAGGCGAATGTGATTTATGCATCATTAGTGGATAGTAAAGGGAAGATGTTTTGTTTTTGACAAAAATGAAATTTTATTAGAGCGAAAGATTTCCATAATATGGCTGAGATTTCCATATTATGGTCTTACACCCAGAGAAAATCTGATATCAAACGTGCTCATTTCAGTGATATACGGCTATTGCGAGATGTAGCGCCAGGCTAGGAAAACACTTATTTTGAGTGATCCAAAACAGATTTTATTTCAATTGATGACAATACTAAAATCTAAAATTCATATATATAATTAATTCACGCTTAAATGTAACTGTTCACGGTGTCATCTTACATTTGTGTTCGGCTGGGGCTTAGTCTGGCGCACTTCTCTCAACTTGTTTGGCAATATTAAAAAATACTTCCTACTAGCAATGGTTGACGACCATTCACATGTAGATTCATTTGCAAAAAGGACACAGTCATCGCTGATTGCCTATGACAGATGCTCAGCTAGTTGAGTACTAGATTGCCAAAAATGAGATGACGTCCTGATTTCATATGCGTAGTTAGTGGGCAGAGTGCATAATTAGTGCACCACGCAACAACGGCATAGATAGTAAAGCAACACCATATGGTACAAAAACAATACCGGAAGGTATGAATGAAACATATAATGATTAGTACCGTTTAACACTAGCTTTATTACCCAACTGGTATTGGTTTTAATACCAATCTGTTATTGGTAATAGCACCAGACCGCTAATGGTTTTAGTACCCAAACCGTTATTGATTATTCAACCCTCTAATGAAAAAAAAAAAAAAAAAACAGGAAAAAAGCATTAAGTTCGGCCGGGTCGAACTTTTGAAACCCACCACCACGGTTATATAAACACCTTTCGTCATAATCCGATGAAAAATGCATACCTTATGCCCCATAGCAGCTGTATCGAAAAATGTTCCGATTTGGACCAAATTCTAATAAGTTCAAGTCATTGTTCAATTGTGTATAACAAAATATTGGTGTTTTTTAGTAGCTATAACTAAAAATAAACCGCAATTACTTTTTGGGTTTCATATAGTCGGCGTTGACAAATTTTTTCACAGCTTGTGACTCTGTAATTGAATTCTTTCTTCTGTCAGTTATCAGCTGTTACTTTTAGCTTGATTTGGAAAAAAAGTGTAAAAAAGTATATTTGATTAAAGTTCATTCTAAGTTTTATTAAAAATGCATTTACTTTCTTTTAAAAAATCCGCAATTACTTTTTGGGCAACCCAATACAACATGGATGTCAAAAAGCCTAATATAAGCCAATGTGTCAAATTAAAGTTAAATCGGATTATAAGTGTGCCTTTTTTGGGGCCAAGACTTTAAATCGAGATATCGGTCTCTATGGCAGCTATATGCAAATATTGATTAATCTAGACCAAATTGCTGCAATGTGTGGAGGGATTTAACTTAACTCTCTGTCCCAAATTTCGCCAACATCGGACAATAAATGCGCCTTTTATGGCCCTAAAACCTATAACCGAGAGATCGGTTTATTTGGGAGCTATATCCAAATCTGAACCGATCTGGGCCAAATTGACGAAGGATGTCGAAGGATCTAACACAACTTACTGTCCCAAATTTCAGGAAAATCAGATAATAAATGTGACTTTTATGGGCCTAAGACCCCAAATGGGAGGATCGTTCTATATGGCAGTTATATCCAAATATGCAGTGATCTGAGGCAAAATGATGAAGAATATTGAAGGGCCTAACTTAACTCACTGTCCCAAATATCGGCGACATCGGACAATAAATGCGGCTTTTATGGGCCCAAAACTTTGAATCGAGAGATCGGTCTATATGGCAGCAGTATCCTAATCTGGACCGATCTGGGCTGCAACAAAGAAGGGTGTCGAAGGGCCTTACATAACTCACTGTCCCAAATTTCGGCGACATCGGACAATAAATTCGCCTTTAATGCCCAAAACACATAAATCAAGAGGTCGGTCTATATGGCAGCTATATCCAAATCTGGACCGATCTGAGCCAAATTGACGAAGGATGACGAAGAGCCTAAAACAACACGCTGTCCTATATTTCAGCAAAATCGTATAATAAATGTGGCTTTTATGGGCCCAAGACCCTAAATCGGAGGATCTGCCTATATGGCAGCTATATCCAAATCTGGACCAAGCAGAGTCAAATTGACAAAGGATTTTCCGTCAGGAAAATCTGATAAAAATTGCAATCTCTGGAGGCTCAAGAAGTCAAGATCCCAATTGGTTTATATGGCAGCTATATCAGGTTATGAACCGATTTGAACCTTATTTGGCACAGTTGTTGTCATAATAAATTACGTCTTGCAAAACTTCAGCCTAATCGGATAGAAATTGCGTCCTCCAGAAGCTCAAGAAGTCAAGACCCAAGATCGGTTTATATGGGAGCTATATCATTATGGACCGATTTGAACCATACTTAGCACAGTTATTAATATCAAAACAAAATACAATACCTCGTGCAAAATTTCATTCAAATTGGATAAGAATTGCGCCCTCTAGTGGCTCAAGAAGTCAGGATTCAATACCTGTTTATATGGCAGCTATATCAGGTTTTTGACCGATTTGAACCTAATTTACCACAGTAGTTGGAAGTCATAGCGAAACACATCGTTCATTCGAATCGGATAAGAATTGCGCCCTCTAAAGGCTCAAGAAATCAAGACCCAAGATCGGTTTATAGGCAGCTGTATCAAAACACGGACAATCCCAACCGACCCACACTAATAAAAAGTATTTGTTAAAAATTTCTAGCGGCTAGCTTTACTCCTTCGAAAGTTAGCATGCTTTCGACAGACAGACGGACGGACGGACATGGCTAGATCGACATAAAATGTCACGACGATCAAGAATATATATACTTCATAGGGTCTCGAACGAATATTTCGAGTAGTTACAAACAGAATGACGAAATTAGTATACACCCATCCTATGGTGGAGGGTATACAAATAAAATACGACCTTGATGTAATAGTTCGAGCCCCAGTTGCCGGGGGCCCGACCCACATAAAATGTTCATCGAACTCGCTTCTCAATAAGTCCATTGTTATGCGTGCTGTGTAGCATGTGGCATCGTCTTTTTGAAACAAAATGTCATGCGATTCAAGCTCTAGAATTTTGAGAAAAAAAAAGATGGATGTTATCTCACGATAGCGCTCGCCATTCACAGTTATGTTACGATTCGTATCATCGTTGAAGAAGTACGGTCCAATGATGCCACCAGCCCGTAAACCGCACCAAACTGTGACTTTTTCTGTAGGCATTGATAGCTCTTGCAATGCTTCTGGCTTATCTTCACTCCACTCGACAATTCTGCTTATTTACGTTCGCATTGATCCAAAAATTAGCTTCGCCGCAGAATGGAAGAAACGCGCAATTAACTTTTTTAACAGAACACGCATTTTGATAATAAAATTCAATAATTCGTTTGTAAGACGATTCTTGGTTAAATTATAGACCAAACTGAAGTTATTTGGGAGTGCAACAGAACACCAAACGTGCGTGAGCTGTTGGAACCAGTGTTGCCAAAAAGATGATAGCTGAAAAATATTAATTTCTCTTCTGGGTAGTCTCGAAATTTTGAATCGATCTAGCCATTTCCGTCCGTCCGTCTGTTGAAATCTGGATAGCAGTCGAACGCGTAAAGCTAGCCGCTTGCAATTTGCACAGGTACTTCTGATTGCTATAGGTTATTGGGAGTTACAAATAGGTCATATCGGTTCGGATTTGGATATATAAACCGATCCCTGAATTTAGATTATTGAGCCATTAGAAGCCTCAATTTTCATTGGATTTGGCTGAAATTTGGAACAAAGACTGAGTAATGACTTCCAACTTTCATGCGAAATATGATCGAAATCGGTCTATAAACAGATATAGCCAACATATAAACCGAACCCTGGATATGAATTATTGAGCCGTTAGAAGCCTCAATTTTCATTCGATTTGGCTGAAATTTGGAACAAAGACTTGAGTTATGACTTTCAACATCTAAACCAAGTATGATTCGAATCAGTCTATAATCAGATATAGCCCCCCATATAAATCGATCCCCGGATTTGACATCTTCAGCCTTTAGAAGCCTCAATTTTCTTTCGATTTGGCTGAAATTCGGAACAAAGACTTGAGTTATGACTTTCAACATCCATACCATGTATGATCCGAATCGGAAAGACATATCCTCCAAGTTCAAAAATATTCTGTTATCATTGAACGGTGGCTATTCCCATTCATAGTAACATGCCAGTCTTAATCATCACAATTCAGTAGCAAGTATTTATAATTTCGACTCGTTGTCGGCCCATTTTTTTTCATCATGAAATGGCAAACCTTCTTCCGTAATGTTTGCCATTTCATGTCAAAAGAGCGGCAAAAAATAAGTCGTTGTTTGCTGTGCCTATCGGTCTCCTTTTATAGCGTTCATGAAAAAATTCCATTTATATTAATTTCTTCAATATCTTCCCAGTTCGGATTGCTTAAAAAATATAAAAAATCATTAAATCGTTAATGTTCGCCTTAAAGTTCTAGTCCGATATGTAATCAACCTTGTTATAGCCTACACCATTACTGTGGTACAGTATATTTTCTATTGCTGGGATAGTTACGACTTTTTTTTTCATAAAATTGAAAACGTGACCAAATGCAAAATAGTTTTCTAAAACAAATTTTAATTTTAGCCATTGTTCCTCCAGCATACCAAAATGATCATAAAGTATACGTTCGGTGCGGATTAAAACACATGGCGTATCCGACTTTATATCCTGCAGTCATGACCCTTATATTGCTTTGTGGACTCTTTTATATGTTAGATTACTCGATACTCGTACAGCATTGCTTTTGTTCTTTTCCTCGTCTTGCCATTCGAGAAATATTATGAGCTACAATATCAAACGATTTGTTGATATTCTGTAAACAAATTCACTGGAGGGCAACATTATGTCATTCCTGTTCTCCTTAAGGGTGGCCATCACGGAGAATGGGAAACAGCAATCAGTTTGTGCCACAAAGCGTTGACATCAAAAAGGATTGGGAACATGGCAACGAGAAGACCGGCAAAATGCGGGCATAGCAAAAGGAAAAAAAAAACGAGTAACTGTGGCAATAGCTACAGCTTTTACGTTACCAAACACCGCCAAAGGATGAACAATCATCCTAATACCTTAAGGCGCTACAGGAAATCACGATGCAGATTTTGTATATAGACACACACACACACCCACACAAACGCTAAAAACATACAACAATTTACCAAAAAGCTTCTTAAGTTGTTGGGCTGCCGTTGAAATGTTAACAACAAGGGGATTTACTTTTTTTAATGTAAAAAATGCTAGAGAGAAATTAAATGGAACATTTAAATAAAAAATTTTTAGAAAATTTTGTTTTAGATCGCTAAGATTATGGCCATAAAGAGTCTTCGTCAATTATAATTTTCCTTTTAATTTTGTTGGTATTTTATTTACTAACTTATTTTTATACCCTCCACCATAGGATGGGGGGTATACTAATTTCGTCACTCTGTTTGTAACTACTCGAAATATTCGTCTGAGACCCCATAAAGTATATATATTCTTGATCGTCGAGACATTTTATGTCGATCTAGCCATGTCCGTCCGTCCGTCTGTCGCTTAAAATTTTGCAAAATACTTCTTATTAGTGTAGGTTGGTTGGTATTGTAAATGGGCCATATCGGTCCATGTTTTGCGCAATTCTCAACCAATTTGTGATGACTGCTATATCACTGCTATATTTGGCTGAAATATTGCATGATGCGTTTC
Organism: Stomoxys calcitrans; assembly: GCF_963082655.1. NCBI lineage: Eukaryota > Metazoa > Arthropoda > Insecta > Diptera > Muscidae > Stomoxys > Stomoxys calcitrans. The sequence goes on along the minus strand of NW_026739252.1, from coordinate 64,065 downwards.
GTTATGATTTTCAATAAATTTGCTGTGTATGGTTGAAACTGGTTCATAACCTGATATGGTGGTGCGTTGAATTGGCCCACCTTTGTCTGGCTCGTGAACAGGCATATTTCAGTCTTCTCTGGGTAAACATTGAGACCTCTGGGTCATATGCCATATGCAAGACCCTTTCGGCCCTTCTGCATAGCACGTTCGGATCCTAACCTCAAATCCCCCTTCAGTTGGCATCCGTAGTAGGTCATTTATGATGGTTACCCATAGGAGTGGCGATAAAATGACCCCCCCCCCCCCCCCGCCCCTGTGCGGTGATCTGTGCCACTTTCTCTCTTATATTTATGCTATTGGACACACAATTTATCTCTAAGGACCAGGTCCACCCGGTACTAGTCTAAGGATTGGATCAGTGTGTCGCTCCGCACATTGTTAAAAGCCCCCTCGATGTCAATGCATACCGCCAGGGTGTGCGTTTTGGCATCGAATAATTCTTCTATTTAATGCACAACTTTGTGCAGGGCAGTCTCCACCGACCTTCCCTTGACATAGGCATGCTGTTTGTATTTGAGCAGTTCGCTGGATGTCATACTCTTTATCATGGTGTCCTCAATACGTTTCATAGATTTGAGTAGAAAGGACGTAAGTCTGATGGGTCTGTAGGCCTTTGGTGTCTCATAACTTGCCTTGCTGGGCTTAGTTATAAACACCACCCTTGCCTCCTGCCAGGCTTTCGGAGTATATGACAGTCCTAGGCACGCTAGGACTTTTATTTTAATTTACCCAAACTCATTTAATAGCAAAAAATTAATCAATTGAAACCTTAATATATAGGGATTTGTTTTTCTTACTCCTCCCTCATTTTAATATCCTGCCATCATTGGTTCAGCCAGCCAGAAAAAAAACAAATATATCCTTCATTTGTCTGCGCATCTATTTTATCAGCAAATTTATCCGCCATCGAATAACCACAGCTTCACATTATCAACGTAGAGCGGGCATGTTGTCATAGATATATTTGCTCAGTCATTCGCTTTTCGCTTCCATTTGAATGGAGTGCATTGATTTATTTTGCTTTTGACCTTTGAAAGAAAACAAATTTATTTATTTAACAGTTCGTTGGGTTCATTCTATTAAAAGCTTTTTGTTTAAACAAAATGACCCACAAATCGAATGTGAAATGTAAGTAGACTAAATATGTTAATGAGAGAACTAGCAAATGCATTGCCACATAGCCATAGGATGCAGATAGAGTGAGGAAAAATCCAGTAAGGAAGGACAAAAGTCGGGCGGTGCCGACTGTATAATACCCTACACCTACCCTATAAGTGCAATGTGGGAGCTGTATCTAAATCTGAACCATTTTTGATGGACCTCGGCGAGCAAAATTATGTTCAAACTGTAATAACTACGGTTGACAAATGACAACATTATTGCAAATTACCCAAAATCTGACGAACATATATATGGGAGCTATATCTAATTCTGAACCGATTTCGAGCAAACTTCTCAGATAATGTGGAAGTCGTCGAGCAAGGTGTTGTACAAAGTTTTGGGAAAATTGGTTAATAAATGCGATTGCAATTGTTCTAGAAATGAAAATCGGGCGATATATATAAATGAGAGCTATATTCAAATCTGAACCGATTTCAAACAAATTTCTCATATATTATAGTAGTCATTGAGGAAGGCGTTGTAGAAAATTTGTGAAAGATTGGTCAATAAATGCGCTTGCAATGGCCGTAGGAGTGAAAATCGGCCTATACATAGATATGAGAGCTATATCTAAATCTGAACCGATTTCTATGAAATTCACCTATAATATCGGGAGTCATAAGAAAATCGTTCCTGCCAAATTTCTAGAAAATCGGTTAACAAATTACCATTTTATTGCAGTATTACTGCAAATCGGGCGAACATATATATGGGAGCTATATCTAAATCTGAACCGATTTCAAGCAAATTTCTCATATATTATGGTAGTCGTTGAGGAAGGCGTTGTACACAATTTTGGAAAGATTGGTCAATAAATGCGCTTGCAATGGCTGTAGGAGTGAAAATCGGGCTATACATATATATGGGAGCTATATCTAAATCTGAACCGATTTCTATGAAATTCACCCATCCAGAAAATCGTTCCTGCCAAATTTCCAGAAAATCGGTTAACAAATGACCATTTTATTGCAGTATTACTGCAAATCGGGCGAACATATATATGGGAGCTATATCCAAATCTGAACCGATTTTTTCCAATTTCAAAAGACTTCGTCTCTATGCCGAAATAAAAGCCCATTCCAAATTTGAAGACGATAGGATGAAAATTGTGACCTGTAGTTTGAACACAAATTAACATGGACAGACGGCCAGACAGACAGACGGACAGACAGACAGACGGCCAGACAGACAGACAGACGGCCAGACAGACAGACAGACAGACAGATATAGCTAAATCGAATCTGAGTCGATCACTTTACTTATCATTGGGTCAATCTCTCTTCCTTTTGGGTCTTACAAACTAATTCACAAAGTTATAATACCCTGTAGTAGTGGTGTAGGGTATAATCATAGGAAACGACATGTAACTAAGTTCTATAAAATATCCTACATCTTCACTGTAAATATCGCGATATCATTATATGGACGCTTTATTTAGATTTTCACCGGTTTTGATGGAGTTCTCTAACGGTATGTAACAGTGCACCATTGTAGTAACAACGTGCCTACAAGTAAGGAAAGGCAACAGTCGGGCGATGCCGACTATAGTATATTCTACACCTACTCTACAAGTGGAAAATGGGCGTTATATCTAATTCTGAACTGATTTTGATGGTCTTCTGCGGAGATTTTTGAATGGGTCATGAAACAATCATTGTGGCAGGATGAGTTTAGAGCCAAGCCAGAGGGGCAAATAGCTTTTGCCATTGTGGGCCTCGGAACGGTTGCAGAAAACTCTTCAACAGGGCGCAAACAACAATGGCGCCGCACGATTGGGATGACTATAAGGCTGAGCTATGAAAATACAAGGGCTAGCTGAGAAAGGCTCAGAACAAATCTTGGGTGGAATTTTGCAGCTCCGTGGAACATACGTCTGAGGCCTGTAGGCCAAGGAAGAGAATATGTATGGACAATGTCTAGTAAAGAAAACTTGGAACTACTCGTTCATATGCATTTCCCAGGACACGCTATATCTGACAATGTGAGGTTGTCACTGATATGCATAGGGACAATTTTGTTTGGGTCGAAAAACTTTTGAATGATTAAAAGTTTCGACTCCTTTAAATAGCCAGGTTCTTATCATGTATAATCGGTTGAATAACAAGCTGTGTCCGATAGATGAGATACTTAGCTAAGAGAAATATACTGTGCTTGTACCAGCATGTCGTATATATCTGTGGGATGGAGGGACACAGAGGTCGATTTACTTTCCAAAAGCAGGAACACCTTACCATAGGAGGGTAAAAGATTTTCAGATTTCTATGCTGAAGACATAGGAGAGGCATATAGAAATATATCTTAAAATAAAAATCCCTGGAGATCGCATGTCTCGGCAAAAGTATGCGTATCATAAGGGCAGGTCTAATGAAACAGCCCTTAACGACTTAGTCGGGTTCTCGCTGTCAGGGAATATACAATGGTAGCATTTTGTGGTATTGAAGGTGCTTCCAATAATACAAAACTGGTGACAACTTTGAAGGAGTTGGAGCTTCTTGGCACCAACACTACCATAAGCAAGTTTTTTAATAACTAAGTTACTAAAATATGCTTTACCATTGGCTTGGGATCCGTAGATCTGAAAAGATGGGTCACCAGAGGAACACGGTCTCATTTACTTTGGAATATTAACATGAAACAAGTAAAAAGGTATTAAGATCGGCCGGGCCGAACTTTGAATACTCACCACCTCAGGTATCTTTCGTCACAATCTGGTGGAAAATGCATAATTTATGCCCACATTCCAGCTTTATCGAAATATAGTCCAATTTGGGCCAAATTCGACGCGGATGTTGACTTATCTAATAAGTACAAGTCAAATTGATCAATTTTTCAGAACAAAATATTTGTCTTTTTGGTAACCAAATCCAAATATAGACCGATCTAAACCATAAACGTCTCGGATGTCGAAAAGCCTAACATATATTGGGTTGCCCAAAAAGTAATTGCGGATTTTTTAAAAGAAAGTAAATGCATTTTTAATAAAACTTAGAATGAACTTTAATCAAATATACTTTTTTTACACTTTTTTTTAAAGCAAGCTAAAAGTAACAGCTGATAACTGACAGAAGAAAGAATACAATTACAGAATCACAAGCTGTGAAAAAATTTGTCAACGCCGACTATTTGAAAAATCCGCAATTACTTTTTGGGCAACCCAATATTACTTGGTCAAATTTGAGCGAAATCAGATTATAAATGTGCCTTTTATTGGGCTAATGCTTTAAATCGAGAGATCGGTCTATATGGCAGCTATATTCAAATTTGAACCGATTTGGGCCAAATTGAAGAGGGCTGTCGAAAGGCCTAACAAAATTGACTGTCCAAAATTTCGGCGACATCGAATATTAAATGCGACCTTTATGGGGCCAAAACCTTAAACCGAGAGATCGGTCTTTATGACAGCTATCTCGAAATCTGAACTGATCTGGGAAAAATTGCAAAAAGTTGTCAAAAAGCCTAACACCACTCACTGTCCCAAATTTCGGCGACATCGGATATTAAATGCGCCCTTTATGGGCCCAAAACCTTAAATCGAGAGATCGGTCATTATGACAGCTGTACCCTAATCTGGACCGATCTGGGCCAAAATCAAAGAGGATGTCGACCTAACGCAAATATCTGTCCTAAATTTCAGCAAAATCGAATAATAAATGCGCCTTATCTTGTGCCAAGTCTTTAAATCGAGAGATCGGTCTATATGGCAGCTATATCCAAATCTGAACCGATTTGGGCCAAATTAATGAGGGCTGTCGGAGGGGCTAACACAACTCAATGTCCCAAATATCGGCGACATCGGATATTAAATGCGCCCTTTATGGACCCAAAACCTTAAATCGAGAGTTCAGTCTTTATGAGAGCTATATCGGAGATCTGGACCGATCTGGGAAAAGTTGCAAAAAGTTGTCAAAAAACCTAACGCAACTCACAATTCCAAATTTTGACGTAATCGGACAATAAATGCGCCTTTTATGGGCGCAAAACCTTATATCGAAAGATCGGTCTATATGGCAGCTATATCCTAAGCTGGACCGATCTGGGCCAAAATGAAGAAGGATGTCGAAGGACTTAATGCAACTATCTGTCCTAAATATCAGCTAAATCAAATAATAAATGCGCCTTTTATGGACCCAAGACCTTTAATCGAGAGATCGGTCTATATGGCAGCAATATCCAAATCTGAACCGATTTGGGCCAAATTGAAGAGGGCTGTCGAAATGCCTAACACAACTTACTGTCCCAAATTTCGGCGACGCCGGATATTAATTGCGCCCTTTATGGGCCCAAAACCTTAAGTCGGGAGATCGGTCTTTATGACAGCTATATCGAAATCTGAGCTGATCTGGGAAAAATTGCAGAATGTTGTCAACAAACCTAACGCAACTCACTGTTCCGAATTTCGGTGTAATCGGCAATAAATGCGCCTTTTATGGGCCCAAAACCTTAAATCGAGAGATCGGTCCATATGGCAGCTATATCCTAATCTGGACCGATCTGGGCCAAAATGAAGGAGGATGTCGAAGGACCTAACGCAACTATCTGTCCTAAATTTCAGCCAAAATCGAATAATAAATGCTCCATTTATGGGCCCAAGACCTTTAATCGAGAGATCGTCTATATGGCAACTATATCCAAATCTGAACCGATTTTGGCCAAGTAATATAGTTCTTTCCCCAGCATTTTCAGGAAGAGGTCATTGGGGTTACTCTTAGAGATATAGTTCAGTGGTCTAGCCGTAAATTCGTGCAAGACAGAAGTTGTTCTCTTCAGCAGAAGATACAAGTTATCTTGAGTGGCACCTGTCTCCTTGGAAGGAAAGAAGGTTCCATTTACTGAAAGCGCAAATTACCTGGGTGATTTGTTGGACAGGAAATTAAACTTCAAATCAAACATTTTCGAAAGGGCCAGAAAGGCAATTCTTGCCCTATACACCTGCAAGAGAGCCATTGTCAAAAGTTTGAGGTTTAAACAGCATAGCATGTACTGTGTATATATTGCAGTTGACAGACCTATAATGCTATATGGTGTTGTGGTCTGGTGGACGGCGCTTCAAAGGTCCACCTACTGTTCAATACTCAACCGGATCCAAAGGACGACAACATCTGACCACTGCCGTGAGTTCAAGGGAGCTTTCTCCTTGGCCATGTGGCGGCTACGGACTTAGTACAACATCCGAAGTACCAGGCACTGTGGATTACACCCTACTTGAGCCGCTTTTTTTGTCGGCTACGGACTTGGTACAATATCCGAAGTTCCAGGCACTGTGGATGCACCCTACCTGAGCCGATTTTTTATAAAATGTACTGTACCACTAGAAAGAACCGATTGGAACAACGATATCCCTGGAAATAGAAATTACATTGACTTCTATACGGATGGTTCTACAGTAGACGACCAGGTGGCCTTTGGGGCGTACTCTAAAGATCTATTGTAGAACTGGTCATATCGAAGAGGTTACCCGACCAATGCAGTGTGTATCAATCAGAGATCCTTGCAATTAGGGAAGTGTTGGAATGGCTAAGATAGAATGTCATAACGATGATTGGCATGAATATATTCTCGAATTGGCAGGCAGCCATTAAATCCCCAGAGAACGTATTTCTGAACACAAAAGCTGCCTTCGATTGTCGCAGATCTCTCAACGAGATGGCTGAACAGTTCAAAATTCATCTGTTCTGGGTGCCGGGCCACAGAGGCATCCCAGGGAGTTCTAAAGCAGACGAGCTTGCGAGACTTGAAACTACCCTACACACGCCAGGGAAACTGGAATCTGTGGGTATGCTTCTAGCCACATGTAAGCTAAGCTTTCAGGACCAGTCCCGAAGGGCAACGAATGATGGATGGTCACAAAGAGCGGGCTGTGAGCATTCCAAAACTATGTGGCCTAATCTAGACTTGAAGAGGTCTACCGCTTTGCTGTCACTGAGTAGAACAGACATCTCAGTCATTGTGTTCGTCATGACAGGTCACTGTCTAATCGGAAAATCTGCTGGTAGACTGATGGTTGCCAACAACGACCTTTGCAGAACCTGTTGTTGGGCTTTTTAAGGCGATCTGGATGGTTCAACGGTAGAAACTATAAGGCATCTTCTTTTTATACCCACCACCGAAGAATGGGGGAATATTCATTTTGTCATTCCGTTTGCAACACATCGAAATATCGGTTTCCGACCCTATAAAGTATATATCTTCTTGATCAGTGTACTGTTTTTAAAAATGGAGATATTGAGCTGAAACTTTGCACAGTTTCTTTTTTTTATCCATTAGCAGGTTAAGTTCGAAGATGGGCTATATCGGACTACATCTTGATATAGCCCCCATATACACCTAACCGCCGATTTCGGGTCTTAGTCCCATAAAAGCCACATTTATTATACGATTTTGCTGAAATTTGGGACAGTGAGTTGCGTTAGGCCACTCAACATCCATCTTTAATTTGGCCCAGATTGGTTCAGATTTGGATTTAGCTGCCATATAGACCGATCTCTCGATTTAAGGTTTTGGGCCCATAAAAGGGGCAGTTACTGTCCGATTTAGCCAAAATTTGAGACAGTGAGTTGTGTTGGGCCCTTTCCCTCTTCTATTTGGCCCAGATCGGTCCAGACTTGGATATAGCTGCCATATGGACCGATCTCTCTATTTTTTCCCCGTATTGACTGAAAAATGGCAGAACCGATTTTCTCGAAATCTTCGCATATTGTGTAGGTTGGTCTGGAAGGAAATATAGGTTATAATATTTTTCGGTATGCCAAAAACACAACCCAAAATCAAAAGTGGACCAATCGGGACAGTATAAGTATCAAATGGAAGGTATTGGAGGGTAGAATACGAATTTGGCATTAAATTTTAAGTCTAAGTACCCTTCGTTACGCCCCAACCTCAAAACTCCCCCAAACAGACATATTGGACTTTCATTTCAATATGGGGCTCAAATGAAAGGTGTTCTGGAGTAGATTTCGAATCTGGCATACAAAATCAGATCGAAGTATAGGGGGTCACGCCACCCCTCAAAAACCCCATTAGACCAATTATGACTACATGATACTTGGCTGAACCGATTTTCTTAAAATTTTCATAGATTGTGTACATTTGTCTGGAAGGAAACATAGGCTATATAATTTTTAGAAATCGGGTGGGGGCGGACCCTCCCCCTTACCCCAAAAACGCCACCCATATCCAAAAGTGGTCCGGCGGGCACAATAAGGGTATCAAATGAAAGGTATTGGAGACCAGAAAATGAAAATGGTAGTAAAATTTGGGTCCAAGTACCCACGGGGCCCCCCAACCCCAAAACACCTCTAAACAGATATATTCCAAATTCATGTCAATATGGGACTCAAATGAAAGGTATTAGACAGTAGATTACAAATATGGCATAAAACATTAGGTCCAAGTGATGGGAAGGCGCCCACCCCCAAATTCCCCGAAATGGGCATATTAGCCGAACATGGCTGTATGGAACTCAAATGAAAAGTATTAGGCAGTAGATTACAAATGTGGCATAAAACATCAGGTCCAAGTAATGGGAGGTCGCCCACCCCAAATGGACATATTAGCCTACCATGGCTATATGGGACTCAAACGAAAGGTATTAGGGAGTAGATTACGAATATCATATTAAAACTTGCGTTCAAGTCTAGGTGACTCTTTTCCTCCTAAAAATACGTCGAATAGATTAATTGACCCATTATGACAATATGGGACTCAAATGCAAGGTATTTGAAAGTAGAAAACGAATTTGATATCCGATTTTGGGGGTACGCGCTAAATCACCCCTTAAACTGAACTTTATTTCCGACTTTAGCAATATGTGGCTCAAATTAACGGTATTTGGGAGCAAAGAACGAATTTAAAATCTATTTTTAGGGCAAAGTGCTGGTGGCGTCCCTAGCCCCAAAACACCCACCAAACGGTTCATACTTACCAACCATGACAAAATGGGGTTGAAAATAAAGGGATTAGGGAGTGGACCCGAATTTGATATCCATATTTTAATCGAAATGTCTCCCCTAAAAAGCCCTTCTTATTACCCTAATTTTAGAAAATACCAGATCTCGGAAATTGGTAGTGCGATTAGTTCAAAATTTTTTGCCCTCTAACAATCACCAAAAAAAAAAATGGTTTTTATTATTGGGGACGGGTGCCGCGGGGACAGCCCAAAACCCGCCTAATAGATATATATACCAATCACGGCAATATAGAGCCATGTGTTTGGGGAACACATGGCTCCACTCCAAGATACCTCCCCATTATATTCATTGATTTTCGGGAAATCTATATTCATTTTCGGGACAAAGACTCTGGGGTCTACCCCACCATCAAACACAACTTATTTACCGATCATGCCATTATGGGACTCATACGAAATGTTTTTGGAAAGTAGAGCACGAATCTCATATTTACTTTGATGGCCAAGTGACCACCCCCAAAATACCCCTTAAACCCGAAATATTTACCAATAGAGTTATATGGGGCTCAAAGGAAAGGCATTTGGGAGTAGACTAAAAATTTGCTTAGAAACCGAGCAGGATCAAACTTTTCATACATCAATGAGTGCTTTTCGATTCAAGTGGAGTTTATCGACGATAAAGGAACTTTTTTATAGTCGAGTCCATACGATGTGCCGTAGTGCGACACCTCTTTGGGGAGAATTTTTTACATGACCATATATGGTATGGTACCTCGCATATGTCGCCAGCATTAAGAGGGGATAACCACCGCTTTAAATTTTGTCCGAAGTTCTGCCGCAAGATTCGAACGAAGGCGTTCACCATCATAGGCGGACATAGGCTACAGTAACACGATATCCACACTTAGGGCGAAGTCTCCCCACCCTAAATAGATATTACAGAGTTAAAGAAGGCGCAGCGGAGCGGGCCCGTTTGTTTATCAAATCGGTTTTTATTTCTCTGTCTAGAATCGAAAAAAGCGTTCCATTTAGATATTTAAAATGAACAAAAAGCCTTTTTGTACCCACACGTAAAAAAACTCCTTTTTCCCCAAATATGATACCAAATAAAAGTTTTATTCCACAAAAATTCCCCTAAACTCTATTCCCAAGCAGGAAGAAGAAGAAAAAAGTTCATGCTTAACTAGACCAATTAGGAGAGTTTCTTTTACCAAAATCCCATGACCAATTACATGACTCCAGCTAAAGTTTCAAGTGCACAAAAGTTCAAATTCAATTTGGCTATTGTCGGTGGACGAAGTTTAAGCTGGGAAAATACAACAAAATCCTAACACCCAACAAAACCATAAAGGGGGACAGCCTTGCATGGGGAGTGCATTGTTGGCGGCATTGGTCATTGACTTTCATAGACAAAACTTCAGTTCAACCCCCCCCCACAACTAAGCAGAAGCTCGCGAACAACAATTGTTAGTTGTTGCTGTAGTGGCGTTTTTTTTTTGCAGAACAGATTATTCCAACTGATGTTAGTTTTAGATTTTATTTTGTTTTTTCAATTTAAAATATTCAGTTGAGGACCTGTTAATCCTTACTGCTCATGCCAGCCATTGGTAGGTGTTTGTGTAGTTGTTGATATTTATGCCATGGTTTGTTTATTTGCCCAGCTATAGTTGCGCTTGGTTTCCTCTCTCTCTCTCTCTCTCGCCCTCCTTTTGTACAGTTCCTGTGGCTGTGTGAACTGTTTATGTCCTTTCGCTCATAACCGGAAATAACACTTTTGTTTTAACACAACATTGCCGTTTCATGCAGTGGGCTGCCGCTGCATGTTCTGCTGTATTTGTTCGCCTTTTTGTCGCTGTTGTCTCTTATTCCGGCATAACAATGTAAATTTACTATCGCAGTAGTGGCAGTTTATATACACATGTATATAAAAACATTGATGTTGATGGGGAGTGTTAAGTTTACTAGGATACACTGGACAGGGAATGGGCATGGACATTTTTTTTTGCAGACAAAAAGAATACAACTTTGGAGTGGGACGATCTGAACAAACAAAATCTCAAATCTATTTGCTACAAAGAAAAAATGATTGGCAAATGTTCGAAAATTTCCCTTAAATAGTGCTAAATGAAATCTTTTTTTAGAGAAAAAATTTTAATTTAATTTTCCCTTTAATAAAAGTTTTAAAAATTTTTGTTTAAAAAAATTTTTTTCTTAAGCCTAGCACTGACTTCGAGTTTTCGCCCGAACAACTGTCAAAATGCACTACAAAAAAAAAAACTTTTGCGAAACGACCTCGCTGCTCCTTTTTTATACCCTCCACCATAAGATGGGGGGTATACTAATTTCGTCATTCTGTTTGTAACTACTCGAAATATTCGTCTGAGACCCCATAAAGTATATATATTCTTGATCGTCGCGACATTTTATGTCGATCTAGCCATGTCCGTCCGTCTGTCCGTCCGTCCGTCCGTCCGTCCGTCCGTCCGTCCGTCTGTCTGTCGAAAGCACGCTAACTTCCGAAGGAGTAAAGCTAGCCGCTTGAAATTTTGCACAAATACTTCTTATTAGTGTAGGTCGGTTGGTATTGTAAATGGGCCATATCGGCCCATGTTTTGATATAGCTGCCATATAAACCGATCTTGGGTCTTGACTTCTTGAGCCTCTAGAGTGCGCAATTCTTATCCGATTGGAATGAAATTTTGCACGACGTGTTTTGCTATGATATCCAACAACTGTGCCGAGTATAGTTTAAATCGGTCCATAACCTGATATAGCTGCCATATAAACCGATCTTGGGTCTTGACTTCTTGAGCCTCTAGAGTGCGCAATTCTTATCCGATTGGAATGAAATTTTGCACGACGTGTTTTGCTATGATATCCAACAACTGTGCCGAGTATAGTTTAAATCGGTCCATAACCTGATATAGCTGCCATATAAACCGATCTTGGGTCTTGACTTCTTGAGCCTCTATCGTGCGCAATTCTTATCCGATCAGAATGAACTTTTGCACGACGTGTTTTGTTATGATATCCAACAACTGTGCCAAGTATGGTTCAAATCGGTTTATAACCTGATATAGCTGCCATATAAACCGATCTTGGGTCTTGACTTCTTGAGCCTCTAGAGTGCGCAATTCGTATCCGATTGGGATGAAATTTTGCACGACGTGTTTTGTTATGATATCCAACAACTGTGCCAAGTATTGTTCAAATCGGTTCATAACCTGATATAGCTGCCATATAAACCGATTTTGGGTTTTGACTTCTTGAGCCTCTAGAAGGCGCAATTCTTATCCAATTGGAATGAAATTTTGCATGACGTGTTTTGTTACGATATCCAACAACTGTGCCAAGTATGGTTCAAATCGATCTATAACCTTATATAGCTGTCATATAAACCGATCTTGGGTCTTGACTTCTTGAGCCTCTAGAGGGCGCAATTCCTATCCGATTTGGCTGAAATTTCGCAAGACGTTTTTTATTGTTACTTTCAACAACTATGGCAAATAAAGTACAAGTCGGTTCATAACCTGATATAGCTGCCATATAAACCGATCTGGGATCTTGACTTCTTGAGCCTCTAGAGGTCGCAATTATTATCCGATTTGCCTGAAATTTTGTACGACGGATTCTCTCATGACCATCAACATACGTGTTTATTATGATCTGAATCGGACCATAGCCCGATACAGCTCCCATATAAATCGATCTCTCTATTTTACTTTTTGAGCTCACAAAGAGCGCAATTCTTATTCGAATTGGCTGACATTTTACACAGGTCTCCAACATATAATTTAATTGTGGTCCAAATAGGACCATATCTTGATATCGCTCTAATAGCAGAGCAAATCTTTTCTTATATCCTGTTTTGCCTAAGAAGAGATGCCGGGAAGAGAACTCGACAAATGCGATCCATGGTGGAGGGTATATAAGATTCGGCCCGGCCGAACTTAGCACGCTTTTACTTGTTAATTCTCTAATATGTTTTTAGGGTGGGGACACTTCACCCTGAATGCGGATATCGAATTCGTGCCATTGTAGCCTATGACGCTGAACGCGTTCGAATCCTAGCGAGAACATCGGACAAAGCGGTGTTTATCCCCTCTTAATGTTTGCGAGGTACAATGCCATGCATTGTCATTTAAAAAATGTTTCCCAAAGAAGTGTCGCACTGCGGGACGCCGTTCGGACGCGGCTACAAAAAAAGGTCCCTAATCATTGAGTTTAAACTTGAATCGGAAAACACTCATTGATGTGTGAGAATTTGCACCTTTTCGATTGGTGGTGGTAATGTTCTTCCTTAAGGTAAAATTGCAAATTTTGCCCATGAACATTCCACAAAGGAACAGGGGCAAACTTCTCACATATCAATGAGTGCAGTCCGATTCAAGTTTTAGGCTCATTGATAAGGGACCTCCTTTTTATAGGGTAATTTTCTCATAAGGGGAGGGATGGGACCTCAGAAATCTCGACTCATATATGGATATCAAATTCGTGCTGCACTTCCAAATCCCTTTAATTTTGAACCCCATATTGCCATGGCCGTTAAATATGAACCATTTGGAGGGTTTTTTGGGTCTGGGGAGGCCACCGGCACTTTGCACTGAAAATAGATATCAAATTCGTTCTTTATTTCCAACGGTAATGAAGTTAAGTTTAGGGGGTGCTGTAGGGCGTAACTCAAAAACACTTGGGTCCAAAATTGGCTATCAAATTCGTTTTCTACTCTCAAATATCTTTCATTTGAGTCTCATATTGTAATAATGGGTCAAATAACCCATTTGATGTATCTTTAGGAGGAAAAGCGCCACCTAGACTTGAACTCAAATTTTTATATCATATTCGTAATCTACTCCCTAATACCTTTCATTTGAGTCCCATATAGCCATGGTCGGCTAATATGCCCATTTGGGGGAATTTGGGGGTGGGCGACCTCCCATTACTTGGGCCTAATGTTTTATGCCGTATTTGTAATCTTCTGCCTAATACCTTTCATTTGAGTCCCATATTGTCATTATGGGTCAAATAACCTATTTGATGTATTTTTAGGAGGAAATGCGCCTCCTAGACTTGAACGCATATTTTAATGTCATATTCGTAATCTACTCCCTAATACCTTTCATATGAGTCCCATATAGCCGTGGTCGGCTAATATGCCCATTTGGGGGTATTTGGGTGTGGGCGACCTCCCATTACTTGGACCTAATGTTTTATGCCATATTAGCAATCTACTGCCTAATACTTTTCATTTGAGTCCCATATTGACATGAACTTCCAATATATCTGTTTAGAGGAGTTTTGGGGTTGGGGGGCCCTCTGGGTACTTGCACCCAAGTTTTCTGGTCTCCAATACCTTTCATTTGATACCCTTATTGTGCCCATCCGACCACTTTCGGATATGGGTGGCGTTTTTGGGGTAAGGAGGAGGATCCGCCCCTACCCGATTCCCAAAAATATATAGCCTATGTTTCCTTCGAGACAAACGTACACAATCTATGAAAATTTTAAGAAAATCGGTTCAGCCAAGTATCATATAGTCATAATGGGTCTAATGGCGTTTTTGAGGGGTGGAGTGACCCCCTATACTTCGATCTGATTTTGTATGCCAGATTCGTAATCTACTCCCGAATACCTTTCATTTAAGTCCCATATTGAAATGAACATCCAATATGTCTGTTTCGGGGAGTTTTGGGGTTGGGGTGGCCCTTTGACACCAATTTGTATGCCAGATTCGTTATCTACTCCCGCATACTTTTCATTTGATACCCATATTGTCTTTTTCCATCCACTTTTGATTTGGGTGGTATTTTCGGGGTAACGATGGAGGGTCCGCCCCCTTCCGTTATCAAAAAATTATAAAGCCTATTCCTACTTCCTGGCCATATTCGTAATCTACTCCCGAATACCTTTTATTTAAGTCCCATATTGAAATAAACGGCCAATATGTCTGTTTGGGGGACTTTTGGGGTTGGGGCGGCCCGATGGGTACTTAGACTCAAATTTTAATACCATATTCGTGTTCTACTCTCTAATAACTTTCATTTGATACCTATATTGTCCCGATCGGTCGACTTTTGATTTTGGGATGTGTTTTTGGCATGAGGGGGAGGGTCCGTCCCCCTTCCGATACCGAAAAATTATATAGCCTATGTTTCCTTCCAGACCAAGCTACACAATATGCGAAAATTTCGAGAAAAATCCGTTCTGCCATTTTTCAGTCTATACGGAACAAACAAACCGAATCCCATATATCATTGATTGGCTAATGGGCCCATTTTGGGCGTTTTTGTGGGGGTGGGGTGATCCCCTATACTTCGACATGAATTTGTATGCCAGATTCATTATCTACTCCTGCATACTTTTCGTTTGATAGCCATATTGTCCTTATCGGTCCACTTTTGGTTTTGGGTTGCGTTTTTGGCATAAGGGGGAGGGTCCGTCCCCCTTCCGATAGTGAAAAATTATAAATCCTATTCCTATTTCCTGGCCATATTCGTAATCTACTCCCGAATACCTTTCATTTAATTCCCATATTGTCATGACAGTCAAATAAACCTATTTTAAGGGGTTATGGGGCTGGGGCATCCCGATGGGTACTTAGAACAAACTTTTATTATAAAATTCGTACTCTATTCTTGAATACCTTTGATTTGAATCTCATATTGTCCCGATCGGTACTCTTTTATTTTTGGGTAGTATTTATTGGGTAAAGGGGAGGGTCCGCTCCCCTCCCGATATCAAAAAATTAGATACACAATCTGTGAGTCTATGCGGAAAAAAACAAACAAACCCACAAACAAACAAACACAACTTGAATTTTATATATAAGAAGATTAAACCCTTAAATTTACAGCTCAACCTAATACGCTTTGAAAATAACTACACTCCGATACTTTCATATTGGTTATATACAATATATGTATGTGTGTTCTCACTTTTTGTTTTCCATTTTTTTTTTTTTTTTTGTATTTTAGTGGTACGCCGACAATTCCACGTGCACGTGGAAAACACCGAAGTCTTTTTGGGGAATTCCGCATTGATTAAGTGCGCTATACCGGACTATGTGCGTGCATATGTCAAAGTGGCCAGTTGGCAACGCGGTGAGGAGATGCTGTTACCGGATCTGTCGGATGTTGGTGAGTATTGTTGTTGTCGTCGTCGTGGACGATTTTTCATTGTGTTTTTTTCCCCCAGTCTTTTTTTTATTTGTTGTAGTATGCGTATCCTTTCGCATAAGTGAACACAGGAATACACATAAACAATCCGTGGAGTATGAATTTTTTATGATTGGGGGAATATTAAAGAATTTTATAGGATTTCTAGGGCATAAACTGTAATGTTAATATGATTTAAAATTATTTTTTGTTTTTACTAAGGCAATAAATTTAAGACCATTGGAATGCCATTTTATGTTGTTTGAGAATAAAGCAAGCACAATTTGGTAAAAATAGTTAGGGGAAACAAAAGAATTTACCGAGGTTGAAAAGAGGCATTTTTAGTTCCCAATGCACGATTTGGTTAGTTAGGTTAGGTTTAAGTGGCAGTCAGCCATCAGACCCACTTAGACGCTCCACTGTGTTTCCCCAGCAATAGGAGAAGGAAGATGCCTTCTAGTTTCTACCGTTGAACCATCCAGATTGCTTTGAAAAGTTCAACAACCCAACGGCATGTTCACCGGTCCACTTAGGGCCTTGAAATATTGCACATGATCTCGATAATACCGCCCTAACGTTTTCCGATTCGGTAGAGTTGTCTTTATCCGTTCTAAAATTGCATATTTTTTAATAATTTTTTTTCGATTCTATCCCACTGTGCGGTGCTGCTCGCTGAAATTTGAAACAGTGAGTTATCTTAAGCCTCCCGTCATCCGACCCAAATATGGTTAGGATCGGACTATATTTAGATAGACGGTGCTGCTCTCCAGAATGCCATATGAGATTTTGTCCATAGATTTGATTGATTGATCAGGCTGGAGTCTAAATGGGGCACAGTTCAAGTGCTAAAAATTTCGTTTTCGCCTCCAATTTGCCGTGATGCCAGGTGACAACCCTCCCTTCTTGTCATTCCAAAGAGGAATCATCAGGTTATCTTTGACAAAGTCATTGAAATGCATTAAAGCCCCAACTGGAATTGAATTAAAACCCAAAAATTTGCTTTATTTTATAATGAACTAGTCGGCACGGTGCACTTCCACCAAGACAGAATGCAATTGTATGGTTAGACGCTTAACCTATCGCAAATCTATGCGAGCCTCTAATGCAAATATAACACTACCACCCGTATATGATATGATTTAATTGACTTTTAGGCGTCCGAATGCGGATGGGCGATATACTAATCTTGAAATTCCATTTGTACGAGTAACACCTCGTAATATTGATAAGAGACACAACAAGTAAGATCGTGCTAAATTCGGCCGGGCGGAATCTGATATACCCTCCACCATGGATCGCATCTGTCGAGTATCTCTTTTTAGGCAAAAAAAATTAATAAGGGTGGAGGAGGAGGAGCTATCTAAAGTTATAGTCCGATTCGGGGCTCACGAAGCAAAATCGGGAGATTGGTTTATATGAGAGCTGTATCAAGCTATAGATCGATTCAGACCATATTGCACACGTATGTTGAAGGCCATGGGAGAAGCCGTTGTACAAAATATGTACCAAATCGGATGAGAATTGCGATCTCTAGAGGCTCAATAAGTCAAGATCCCAGATCAGTTTATATGGCAGCTATATCAGGTTATGTACCGATTTGCGCCATACTTATCACAGTTTTTGGAAGTCATATCAAAACACAGAAAACAAAATTTTAGCCAAATCGGATGAGAATTGGGCCCTTTAGCGGCCCAATAAGTTAAGATCCAAGAAGGGTTTATATGGCCCCTATATCAGGTCATAGACCGATTTGGACCATACTTCGAACAAATGTTAGAAGTGATACCAAAACACCACGTGCAAAATAACAGCCAAATCGGATAAGAAGTGCTCCTTCTAAAAGCTGGAGAAGACAAGTCCCAAGATCGGTTTATATGGCAGCTATATCAAAACATGCACCGATTTGGCTCATTTACAATCCCAACTGACCTACACTAATAACAAGTATTTGTGCAAAATTTCAAGCGGCTAGGTTTACTCCTACCACAAACAGACAGACGAACGCACAGACGGACGGACGGACAGACGGACGGATATACGGACAGACAGACAGACGGACGGACGGACAGACGGACGGACAGACGGACGGAAAGACGGACGGAAAGACGGACGGACAGATGGACGGACAGACGGACGGACAGACGGACGGATAGATGGACGGACGGACGGACGGAAGGACGGACAGACAGACGGGAGGACGGACAGACGGACGGGAGGACGGACAGACGGACGGGAGGACGGAAAGACGGACGGGAGGACGGACAGACGGACGGACAGATGGACGGACGGACAGATGGACGGACGGACAGATGGACGGACGGACAGATGGACGGACGGACAGATGGACGGACGGACAGATGGACGGACGGACAGATGGACGGACGGACAGATGGACGGACGGACAGGAGGAAGGACAGACGGACGGGAGGACGGACAGACGGACGGGAGGACGGACAGACGCACGGACAGACGGACGGACAGACGGACGGACAGTCGGACGGACATGGCTAGTTCGACTTAACATGTCATGACGATCAAGAAAATATATACTTTATGGGGTTTTAGACGCATATTCCGAGGTGTTACAATTAGAATGATGAAATTAGTATATTTTTTTGATCGTCTTAAGATTCTTAGTCAGTTTAGCCGTTTCGGTCCATCTGACGGCCTGCCTATATCAATAAAGCGAGCCAAGTATGGTCCGCATCAGTCCAAAGCCTGATATAACTCACATATTAACCGAACTCCCGATTATACCACTTGAACTTTGGACGGCGCAGTTCTTATTCGCATTTTGCACAATGACTTCTCCTATGATCTTTTACGTTCTTGTCAAATATCGTCCGAATTGGTACATTAGCTGATATAGCTCCCATAAAAATCGATCTCGCAAATTTAGTTCTTGATCCCCTATAGAGTGTAATTCTTATCCGAATTGGCTGAAATTTTACACAATAACTTATACTCTGGTCTCCAAAATCAAACTATATATGGCCCGAATCGATCCATAATCTGATATAGCTCCAATAGCACAGCATTTTTATCCATTGCCCTTTGATGGGGATATGACTTACACTCACTCCTCTTTTATGCATTTTTCAATTGAATTCCATCCCCTTTTTCCCTACTGACAAGCATATGGTTGAACTAAAGATTTGTTTATTAATGGACCACATCTGAAATACACATGCATGCAGACGATTTTTCATACACACACACACACATGCATATTGCCATGGCGAGATGTGTAAAAGTCCAGATGAATGGACTGCTGCTGCTACTGCTTATTTTAGTCTCAACGGGTATCAATATACATGAAACTATATAAATGTGTGTGTGTGTGTGTGTGTGTGTTTGTTGGTATGTGTATGCTAGAGTGCATTTATAGTGTCCAAATAAATAGTTTTGTTGTTGTTTCGTAGTATATTTTGCGGTGGTCATGGCGGTGTCGGTGTATTTGCTTCCGCCGTATTGTGTTCATGCTGTTTTTTTTTGCTTTTTTTTTTACACATATGAGGTATTCTTTCGCTATGGCAACGTTGTAGTGGTTATAGTTTTTACTACGCCTTCACTGTATTATCCAGTGGCAGTATCAGTCTCTCAATCCTCTGCAGTAATGGTCAGTTGTGGGAACTGTCTTGTTTTTATTTTTTTTTGTTTGCCTCTCATATTTGGTAACGGTGGGTTTTACTATTTTCACTGATGTTGGTGGGGCCGATAGGGGAGAGAAGGGAAGGATATGTCGGTGTTTATCCGTTTGTTAAAATTTATGTTTGCGCATTTTCTTTCCTTCCGGTGCGTGCTTATGTTTCAGTTTCCGACATCTGTTAAATACCTATGGGAGGAGGGAAAGTCAAATTGCATAGCTTAAATGGCTCGTAAATTGCAACATTTAAGTGAAAGGGACAATTTTGAAGAAAAAAGTTAAATTACCAAAAATAATAATGAAATAAAAAACTATTGGGTTGCTCAAAAAGTAATTGCGGATTTTTTAAAAGAAAGTAAATGCATTTTTAATAAAACTTAGAATGAACTTTAATCAAATATACTTTTTTTACACTTTTTTTTCTAAAGCAAGCTAAAAGTAACAGCTGATAACTGACAGAAGAAAGAATGCAATTACAGAGTCACAAGCTGTGAAAAAATTTGTCAACGCCGACTATATGAAAAATCCGCAATTACTTTTTGGGCAACCCAATATATAAACAATTTTTTTCTAAAACGTTTGGAAGAAGGTATTCAAAAGATGTTTCATATCGATTTTCATGAGATTTATTTTTATATTCAAAAGATGTGGCTTACAAAAATGCCCAGCCCATACATAACTTCAAAACCAGTTGCACAAACATTCTAATTTGATTTTCAGCTTTAGTGCTGAAGCATACAAAACGCATCTCTGTAAATGCATATGTTTTCCCAGAATGCAAATTTTCTTTTATCCATTCTGTCTAGCACAAACATTTCATACAAAAACTACATTCTTTCAGGCAATATACGATCCAAAGCACCTGCAGTGACACTGAGAATACTCTTTTTTGTATATTTCGAGTCTGCCATAGATAGGTGAATGGCTAAGAGCCCAGCACGGTGGGGAGAAGTGTGAATAGTGAATACCTTCTCTATTGCTATGATGATGGTGGTCTGGTATGGCACTGCCTCATGGTGATTTCAATTATTTTGTACGGCATACATTTAATGTTTCTGCTCATCGCTTATTGTGACACAACAAGCTGTCTGTCTGTGCCACAGTGCCATTGTATAGTTTTGTTGAATGCCATGCGATACGAAAGGAAACGTATGGCTTTGCTGTTGCCATGGAGTGTTTCGTTCGGTGTTCGTTGTCTCCACTTGGTATTATGTTTCGGACTGCTTGACATTTATTGGAAAATGTTTTCATGTCATCATGTGGGAATTTCCATGTTGTCCACTGTTTTGTTACTTTGGCACACATTTGCTTTCCGTTTTTACCCCACCGATGAGGCAGAGGCCGTACGTGCATGCATATATATGACGATGAAGGGAATATTCGAATGGATCGCAAGTAAAAACGGATTAAGTTCGGCCGGTCCGAGACTAATAACAAATAAAAGCGTGCTAAGTTCGGCCGGGCCGAATCTTATACATCCTCCACCAAGAATCGCATTTATCGAGTTCTTTTCCCTGCATCTCTTCTTAGGCAAAAAGGATGTAAGAAAAGATTTGCTCTGCTATTAGAGCGATATCAAGATATGGTCCGGTTAAATTATATGTTGGAGACCTGTGTAAAATGTCAGCCAATTTGAATAAGAATTGAGCCCTTTGGGGGCTCAAGAAGTAAAATAGAGAGATCGATTTATATGGGAGCAGTATCAGGCTATAAACCGATTCAGACCATAATAAACACGTATGTTGATGGTCATGAGAGGATCCGTCATACAAAATTTCAGGCAAATCGGATAATAATTGCGACCACAAGAGACTCAAGAAGTCAAGGTCTCAGATCGGTTTATATGACAGCTATATCAGGTTATGAACCGATTTGAATCTTATTTGACACAGTTCTTGAAAGTAACAATAAAAAACGTCATGCAAAATTTCAGCCAAATCGGATAGGAATTGCGCACTCTAGAGCCACATATTGGCATGGTCGAAAAATGTTTACCCTTTGGGGGGTGTTTTGGGGAAGGGGTGATGCCCGAAATACATGGTCCTACATTTGGATATCAAATTCGTATTCTACTCCCAAATACCTTTATTAAAGCCCCATATTGCGATGGTCACTAAAAAATTGCTGTTTGTGGGGTATTTTGGGAAAGGGGCAGACCCCCAGAAAATTGGTCCCGAAAGTGTTTTCTAATCTCAAATACCTTTCATTTGAGACACATATTGAGATGGTCGAAAAATTTTTACCCTTGGGGGGGTGTTTTGGGGAAGAGGTGATGCCCTAAATCCGTGGTCGTACATTTGGATATCAAATTCGTATTCTACTCCCAAATACCTTTATTTAGGCACATATTGCGATGGTCAATAGAAAATTGCCGTTTGTGGGATATTTTGGGGAAGGGGTAGACCCCTAGAAAATTGGTTCCGAAAGTGGATATCAATTCTTGCTCTACCCCCAATACCTTTCATTTAAGTTCCACAATGACATGGTCGGTAAATAAGACCGATTAAGGCGCGTTTTGGGGAGTGTGGTGGTCCCCCAAATACTAAGTCCGGAAAATATATCAGCAACGTGCTCTATTCTCATATATCTAGATATCATTTATTTGAACCCCATATTGCCATTGGCCTCAAAAATGGATATCAAATTCGTTTTCTAATCTCATTTAAACTCCTTATTGCAAAAGTCAGCAAATATGCCCGGTTTGGGGTATTGTCCCTAAAAACTAAAAATTTTTAGTTCCACTTTCTTTAAGATCAAAAATGTTTTGGTGAGCAAATACGTCCTATTTGGGGTTTGTTATAGTGGTGGGACGTCGCCTAGACAGTTGGTCCCGAATGTTGATATCAGATACGGGGTCTACTCTCAAATATCTTTAATTTAAGCCCCATATTTCCAAAGTCCGCAAGCATGACCTTGGGCTGAATTTTGAGGAATGGGCGGCCACTCAGTGAGTTGGCCTTGAAAATATATATCGGATTCGTGTTCTACTCTAAAAACCCTCTTATTTGAGCCTCATATTGCAATAGCCAGCAAATACTGCCTATTTGGGTGGTTTGGTAGGGGTGGGGTGGATCCGTAGACACTTTTCCCGAATATTGATGACAGACTCGTGCTTTACTCCCAAAGACCTTTCATTTGAGTCCCATTTTGCTATGGTTGTAAATTTGTCTTCTTTGGGGGATGTTCTCGGGGATGGGCGGCCCCTCAAACACTTGGTCCCACATCTGGACATCAGATTCGTATTCTACACTCAAATACCTTTTATTTAAGCCCCATATTGCCATGGTCAGTATATAAGTCTTGTTTGGAGGGTTTTTGGGGAAGGGATGGACCTCTAGATACGTGGTCCCAAATTTGGATATCAGATTCGTATTCGTACTCTACTCTACCTTTCATTTGAGTTCCATATTGCCATGGTCGGTAAATATGTCCGATTTAGGGGTGTTTTGGGGCTTGGGGTGGTCCCCCTAGCACTTGATCGGACAATTGGATATCAGATACGTTTTCTTATGGTAAATACCTTTCATTTGAGTCCCATATTGTCGTGATTGGTCTATATATATGTTTGGTAAGTTTTAGGGTGGGGCGGCCCCCTTAGTTACCCCATCCGAAATTTGGATACCAAATTTTTAATTTTAGAGTACTATATGAGAGCACACAAAATTTCGCTTAAATCGCACCACCCATCTCCGAGATCTAGCGTTTCTGAAAATTGGGGTAATTAGGAGGGTCCGCCCCCCCTCTCCAGATATAAAAAAATGTAGTACCCTACTTTCATCACAGGATCATTGTAAACCATCTGTGAAAATTTCATGAAAATCGGTTCAGCCGTTTCTGAGTCTATAAGGAACACACAAACAAACAAACCTACAAACAAACACAAATTGATTTTTATACCCACCACCGAAGGATGGGGGTATATTCGTTTTGTCATTCCGTTTGCAACACATCGAAATATCCATTTCCGACCCAGTAAAGTATATATATTCTTGATCAGCATAAAAATCTGAGACGATCTAGACATGTCCGTCCGTCTGTCTGTTGAAATCACGCTACAGTCTTTAAAAATAGAGATATTGAGCTGAAACTTTACACAGATTCTATTTTTGTTCATAAGCAGGTTAAGTTTGAAGATGGGCTATATCGGACTATATCTTGATATAGCCCCCATATGGACCGACCTGCCGATTTAGAGTCTTAGGCCCATAAAAGCCACACTTAATGTCCGATTTTGCTAAAATTTGGGACAGTGAATTGCGCCAGACCAGTCGACATCCCTCGTCAATTTGGCCCAGATCGGTCAATATTTAAATATAGCTGCCATATGGACCGAACCTCCGATTTAGGGTCTTAGGCCCATAAAAGCCACATTTATTATCCGATTTTGCTGAAATTTGGGACAGTGAGTTGCCTTAGGCCCTTCGACATCCTCCGTTAATATCGCTGAGATCGGTTCAGATTTGGATATAGATTTGGATATAGATCGATCCTCCGATTTAGGTTCTTAGGCCCATAAAAGCCACATTTATTATTCGATTTGGCTGAAATTTAGAGCAGTGAGTTGTGTTTGGCCCCCCGACCTCCTTAGTCAATTTGGTCCAGATCGGTGCAGATTTGGATATAGCTGCCATATAGACCGATCCTCCGATTTGGGGTCTTAGACCCATAAAAGCCACATTTATTATCCGATTTTGCTGAAATTTGGGACAGTGAGTTATGTCAGAATCCTTGACATCCTTCGTCAATTTGGCCCAGATCGGTCCAGATTTGGATATAGCTGTCATATAGACCGATCCTCCGATTTAGGGTCTTAGGCCCATAAAAGCCACATTTATTAACCGATTTTGGTGGAATTTGGAGCAGTGAGTTGTGTTTGGCCCCCCGACATCCTTAGTCAATTTTGCCCTGCTTGGTGCAGATTTGGATATAGCTGCCATATAGACCGATCCTCCGATTTGGGGTCTTAGACCCATAAAAGCCACGTTTGTTATCCGATTTTGCTGTAACTTGGGACAGTGCGTTGTGTTAGGCCCTTCGACATTCTTAGTCAATTTGGCTCAGATCGGTCCAGATTTGGATATAGCTGCCATATAGACCGATCCTCCGATTAAGGGTCTTAGGCCGATAAAACCTACGTTTATTATCCGATTTTGATGAAAGTTGGGACAGTGAGTTGCCTTAGGCCCTTCGATATCCTTCATCAATTTGGCCTAGATTGGTCCAGATTTGAATATAGCTGCCATATAGACCGATCCGCCGATTTAGGGTCGTAGGCCCATAAAAGACACATTTATTATCCGATTTTGCTGAAGTTTGGGACAGTGAGTTGTCGAAGGCCCTTCGACATCCTTCTTCATTTTGGCCCAGATCGATTCAGATTTTCATATAGCTGTTATATAGACCGATATCTCGATTTAAGTTTTTGGACCCATAAAATGCGTATTTATAGTCCGATGTTGCCGATTAACCGCTTAACATACTTCTGCAATATCGCACAAATTGGTCCAGATTTGGATATAGCTGCCATATAGACCGATATCTCGGTTTTAGGTTTTGCGGCCATAAAAGATGCATTTATTGTCCGATGTCGCCGAAATTTAGACCAGTGAGTTAAGATAGTCCGCTTCACATACTTCTGCAATATCGCACAGATCGGTCCAGATTTGGATATAGCTGCCATATAGACCGATATCTCGGTTTTAGGTTTTGCGGCCATAAAAGATGCATTTATTGTCCGATGTCGTCGAAATTTGGGACAGTGATTTGTGTTAGGCTCTTCGACATTTTTCTGCATCTTGGCCCAAATCGGTCCAGATTGGGATATAGCTGCCATGTAGACCGATATCTCGATTTAGAGTCGTGGGCCATAAAAGGCGCATTTATAATCCGATTTCAATGAAATTTGCCACAATGACTCATCTTAGGCTTTTCGACATCGGTGTCGTATATGGTTCAGATCGGTTTATTTTTAGATATAGCTACTATACTTATTAGTCTTTGGTCCAAATCGGATCATATTTCGATATAACTGCTATGGGACATAAGGTATGAAATTTTCACTGGATTTTGATGAAAGGTGGTTTACATATATACCCGAGGTGATGGATATCCAAAGTTCAGCCCGGCCGAACTTAACGCCTTTTTACTAGTTATATATTAGAAGATTTCATATGTATGTGGTTCTTAAAAAAAGTTTTGTTTTAACTTAATTTTTCTAAAATTTTTTTGCAACATAATGGTTTCACAGAGAATTTTGGTCAAACATTTTCTGCTGTACGATTTTTACGAAAATGGTTTGTTTCAGTGTTTTTACTGTAATACAATGTCAAAATAATTTTTTTTTTTTTTATATAATTTTTTTTTTAAATTTCATAACCTATCCAACATCTCCACCCTATATTGCCTATATCCATAAATTTTCCACTGAACCCTAAACAAGTAACAACTTTGTCTATGTGCTGCTGCTGATGATGCTACTGCTTAAGAGCAAACTCATATTCATTTTGTTTTTTGTGTCCCTTTACTAGACATATGAGCGAATGTGTACCAACATCCTGCCAAATTCCCCAAAGAGGTTGTTAGAGATTTTATTTGAGAATGCTTAAGCTCTTATGACAATATTGATTTTATTAAAACCCCTACACTACCACTACTAACAAAAGCAGCAGCAGCATCAGTTGAAGTTGTAGTTGTGGTGGCCTTTAAGCGAACATAAAAACCCAAATCCCTCAATTTAAAGTTCTTTTTTCCCCTTTTTCTAACACAAAAAAATGTTTTCCAGCTGGCCGCTATGTTGTCCTATCGGCGTCTGGAGATTTGTACATTCGAGCTGTGCGAACCGAAGATAGTTTGGTGAAGTATTCGTGTCTAGTCACCAACACTCTAAATGGCGATAGACAGCGCAGTGAGGCTGTTATGTTGCAGGTCAAAGGTTAGTATTGGGCCATACAAGTATTTGTGTATTTGTATTCTAATACACTGACATTCGCTCGAACTCACGCCCGCAATGTTGATAATCCTGTTTCATTTCATGTTTCATTTCAGAGCTTAGCAAAAACTTAGCACCACGAACAACACAAAAACCTGTGATGGACATTCATGTGGAACGTGGCAATGATGTACACATGCCCTGTAACATACAGGGCAGTCCTTTACCTATATTCACGTAAGTTTTGTTGTTGTTGTTATTGTTGTTGATGTTCAGGATTATGATTTTTTCTGTGTAATGGTTGGGTGGAGGGTTATGTAGGGATTATGCGCCAGGCAGCTGGGGTTGAGTTATTCGAGTTCATTGTCTTGGCAAGGATGTCATGGAGATATTTTAATGATGTGTTTTCCTTTGAGTTCATTAATGTTTATTGCCTAAAAAGGTGCTTTATGCCAGAGGAGAAAAAAAGCATATTTTTGAATGCTTTCTAAGAATTTGTGTGGAATGTCAACGGTTAATTTTAAGAGAATTACAAAACAAAATAATGTGGATAATCGCTGTTTTGCGTTGGATGTTGTGGAGTGGATGGTGGTTCTTCGTAAATGGTTTATTTTAAACTTTGAATCCTGGTAAAAACATCAGGCAAATTTTTCAACTAGGTTATTTTCGTCTTATGCTGGTGAAATTTTTAAGGTACTGTGCCATGTTGAAGGTGCTAGTGCACGAAATCGGATAGTAAAAAATTTTTTATATGGTAAAGATTTAATAAAGGTTTAATGTTGTCGTTTATTATATTTAAATATGGTCCAAATTTTAGAGAAATCGGATAAATAATGCTCCTTCTTAGGGCTTACAAAAAAACAAGTAAACAGGGGCAAAATTCTTACATGTCAATAAGTGCTGTCCAATTCAATTTAAAGCTCAATGATGAGGAACCTCCTTTCCAAAGTCAATTCCTAACTAAGTGCCGCAGTGCGACACCTCTTTGGAGAGAAGCTTTTATATGGCATAGTAACTCAAGAGTGTCGCCAGCATGAGGAGGGAATAACCACCGCTATAATTTTTTTTTTATTTTCTCCAGGATTCGAACCAGTTCAGTGTCCTAGGCGGACATGCTAACCTCACCGCGTCGTTGGCCTTCAGATGGGTTATTTGCGACTTAAACAACCAATGGCCTTCACATTCCGAGTCGATCGGTCTTAAGGACTGAGACGACTTTGCACACCTTTGGGAGCTGAACGGGGGTAGCGATCCTTCACATCTAAATATATAGTTGCAACAAAAACAGTGTGGACTCCTAGCCTTTCCTGGCATATTCGTCCAAGTTAACATTTATTGGAATGCCATCCGAGAACTCCAGTCAGCTTTACGTTGTGAACCGGGATTTCAAAATTATCAAAATTTATAAAAAAAAACAAATAAACAAGCGTTAAGTTCGGCCGGGCCGAACTTTGAATACCCACCACCTCGGGTATATATGTAAACCACCTTTCATCAAAATTCAATGAAAATTGCATACCTTATGTCCCATAGCAATTATATCGAAATATAATCCGATTTTGACCAAATACTAATAAGTACAAGTCATAGTTCAATTATGTATAACAAAATATTGGTCTTTTTAGTAGCTTTTATCTAAAAATAGACCGATCTGAACCATATACAATATGAATGTCGAAAAGCCTAACATAAGTCAATATGTCTAATTTCAGTTAAATCGGATTATAAATGCGTCTTTTTTGGGGCCAAGACTTTAAATCTAGATATCGATCAATATGACAGCTATATCCAAATCTTGACCGATGTGAGTGAATTTGAAAAAGGATGTCGAAGGGCCCAACACAACTCACTGTCCCCAATTGCGGCGACATCGGACAATAAATGCGTTTTTTTTTGGCCCCAAAACCTAAAACCGAGAGATCGGTCTATATGGCAGCTATATCCAAATCTTGACCGATTTGTGCCATAATGCAGAACTATGTCAAGGGGTTTAACCTAACTCAATGTCCTAAATTTCGGCGAATCGGACAATAAATGCGCCTTTTATGGGCCTAACACCCTAAATCGGAGAATCGGTCTATATGGCAGCTATATCCACATCTGAACCGATCTGAGCCAAATTGACGAAGGATGTTGAAGGGCCAAATATAACTTACTGTCCCACATTTCGGCGACATTGGATAATAAATGCGAATTTTATGGGCAAAAAACCTTAAATAGAGAGATCAGTCTATATGGCAGCTATATCCAGATCTGGGCCGATCTGGGCCAAATTGAAAGGGGATGTCGAACATCCTAACACAATGCACTGTCATATAATTCGGCGAAATCGGAAATTAAATGCGTCTTTTATGGGCTCAAAACTCGAAATCGAAAGATCGGTCTATATGGCAGCTATATCCAAATCTGGACCGATCTGTGCCATATTGCAAAAGTATACCGAGGGTCTTTCTATAACTCACTGTCCCAAATTTCGGCGACATCGGACAATAATTGCGCCTTTTATGGGACAATAGCCTTAAGTCTATATGGCAGCTATATTCAAATCTGAACCGATCTGGGCCGAATTTATGAAGGGTGTCGAACATCCTAACTCAACACACTGTCCCAAATTTCGGCGAAATCGGACAATAAATGAGCCTTTTATGGACCCAAAACTTTAAATCGAGAGAACGGTCTTTATGGCAGCTATATCCAAATCTGGACCGATCTGGACCAAATTCAAGAAGAATTTCGAAGGGCTTAACACAACTCACTGTCTAAAATTTTGCCAAAATCGGACATTAAATGCGCCTTTTATGGGCTGAAAACCTTAAATCGAGAGATCGGTCTATATGGCAGCTATATCCAAATCTGAACCGATATGGGCCAAATTAAAGAAGAATGTTGACGGACATAACACAACTGACTTTTCCAAATTTCAGCAAAGTCTGATAATAAATATGGCTTCTGTGGTCCTAAGACCCTAAATCGGAGGATCGGTCTATGTGGCGGCTATATCCAAATCTGGACCGATTTGAGCCAAATTTACGAAGAATGTTGAAGGGCCAAATATAACTCACTGTCCCACATTTCGGTGACATTCGATAATAAATGCGAATTTTATGGGCAAAAAACCTTAAATAGAGAGATCGTTCTATATGGCAGCTATATCCAAATCTGAACCGATCTGGGCCAAATTGACGAAGGATGTCAAGGAGCTTAACATAACTCCCAAATTTCAGCAAAATCGGATAATAAATGTGGGTTTTATGGGCCTACGACCCTAAATCGGAGGATCGGTCTATATGGCAGCTATATCCAAATCTGGACCGATCTGAGCCAAATTGACGGAGGATGTCGAAGGGCCTAACGCAACTCACTGTCCCAAATTTCAGTGAAATCGGATAATAAATGTGGCTTTTATGGGCCTAAGACCCTAAATCTGAGGATCGGTCTATATGGCAGCTATATCCAAATTTAGTCCGATCTGTGCCAAATTGACAAGGGATGTCAAAGGGCCTAACATAACTCACTGTGCCAAATTTCAGCAAAATCGGATAATAAATGTGGATTTTATGGACCTAAGACCCTAAATCTGAGGATCGGTCTATATGGGGGCTATATCAAGATATAGTCCCATATAGCTCATCTTCGAACTTAACCAGCTTATGGACAAAAAAAGACTATGTGCAAAATTTCAGCTCAATATCTCTATTTTTGAAGACTATAGCGTGATTTCAACAGACATACGGACAGACGGACGGACATGTTTAGATGGTCTTAGATTTTTACGCTGATCAAGAATATATATGCTTTATAGGGTCGGAAATAGATATTTCGCCATTCATCACCTTTATACCCATCACCACTTCGGTGATGGGTATAAAAATATGCCATGCACCTCGATCATACCTACTTAGAAACATTACCATGGGTCTCTCCATATTGTCCACATAAATAGTAAGTTTCGAAAGGGGGTTTTGGTTTTTTTGGCGGCTATGACACTAATATCTGACCGAAACCCTGTTACTCATCCAGTACTATCAGTATATAAGTATATAAAGGCTTCTGGGTGGGCACCTCAAGAAAAGTTGTAGCCCCCCCAAAGTTTTAAAAAATACATTGTTTGCGACAACATTTATTACTTTTCGAAGGGTTAACCCATAGAAAGCTGGACTGGCTTCGTTTATGACTATCAGCGACCGGTCGACAACTAGTGTCTCGAAGTAGACCGCCAATCCTGTACCTAACGCCATCTTGGAGCCTACATTGAAGATAGAGGTCTTACAATTCTTAAATGCAGTATAAGTCCCCCATGCCTCGTTTCTAGAAAAGCTAACTCTGAAAATTAAATCCTGAACCCGTTTTCCTTTAGCATACGAAGCTCCTTCAACCTAAGCGAATATCTGGCGGCACAGTTTCGAATATAGGCCTCAATAGGTTGCATATCCAGCATCGCTTTCAAGCTCACTTGCAGAGCGGACATCAACTATTCCTTGAAGCCGATGCAAGCCAGCCTTTGCAACTTGTCGAACTACCTATTTCAAGTCTACTTATCTGCGGTCTGTCCATATAACAGCACTTGTCTCACAATGGACCTCGTTCATCACAGAGTCTTCGGCTTTATTCTCTGCTCGCATCTAAGTCCTTCAGCGACGACATACATTCCGCATGATCTCTGAATTTCGAAGGAGGCAAACACCTTTCTTTCGAATTCCTTTGCGGTTATTGTAATAACACAGTCATCTGTGACAGTCATCCATCTTTGAAGACAGAGGTCTTATTTTCCTTAAAACCCATTTTCCGTCTCTCATTCCTATCTCTCAGGAATGCAAATCCTGAAGATCTTATTCTGAATCGGTCTCAGAGACAGGTAGTCAGAGACTTTCCTCAGTCTACTTTTCTCATCTATAATACCCAGAATGCAACCATGGTCGTATCCATACTCCTTCAGCATGCTTAGCTCTTCCTGCTTAAGCGCAATATAGGCGGCACAGTTCCGAAAGTATGCCTCTTTACGGTGCATGTCCAGCATTGTTTTCAGGGGTCCTGGGTGTGAATCTCTACGATCCAGCTATTTCGACTCAAACCAGTCTCCGCACCCTCACAAACTTTCTGGTTTAAACCTTCTTCCCACAATAGCCCTTGACCATCACACCGTTATCGATTGTGCTGAGCTTCATTGTACTGTCCGCATGAACCCAGAGTTCCGAAGACTGTTAATCGTTTCTTCGGATTTCATTTGCGGCTATTGTAATGGCATAGACCACTGCGTGAAATACCACCCTGAAAACATTTTTGATCGCCAAACAATCTTCCTATCCATGGATCGCATTTGTCGAGTTATTTTCCCGGTATCTCTTCTTAGGCAAAAAAAAAAAAAGAATAAAAGAAAGGATTTGCTCTGCTATTGGAGCGATATCAAGATATGGTCCGGTTCGGACCACAATTAAATTATAGGTTGGAGACCTGTGTAAAATGTCAGCCATTTCGAATAAGAATTGCGCCCTTGGGGGCTCAATAAGTCAAACAGAGAGGTCGATTTATATGGGAGCTGTATGGGGCTATATACCGATTCAGACCATAATAAACACGTATGTTGATAGTCATGAGAGGATCCGTCGTCAAAAATTGCAGCTAAATCGGATAATAATTGCGACCTCTAGAGGCTCAAGAAGCCAAGATTCCATATCGGTTTATATGCAGCTATATTAGGTTATTTACCGATTTGAACCCTTTTGGCACAGTTGTTGAAAGTAAGAATAAAATACGTCATGCAAAATTTCATTCAAATCGAATGAGAATTGCGCCCTCTAGAGGCTCAAGAAGTCAAGATTCAAGATCGGTTTATATTGTAGCTATATCAGGTTATTGACCGATTTGGATCATACTTAGCACAGTTGTTGGAAGTCATAGCGAAACACGTCATGCAAAATTTCATTCCAATCGGATAAGAACTGCGCCCCCTAATGGCTCAAGAAGTCAAGGCCCAAGATCGGTTTATATTGCAGCTATATCAGTTAATCATCCGATTTGAACTATACTCGGTACAGTTGTTGGATATGATAACAAAACACGTCGTGCAAAATTTCATTCCAATTGGATAAAAATTGCGCCCTCTAGAGGCTCAAGAAGTCAAGACCCAAGATCGGTTTATATGGCAGCTATATCAGTTAATCATCCGATTTGAACTATACTCGGTACAGTTGTTGGATATGATAACAAAACACGTCGTGCAAAATTTCATTTCAATCGGATAAGAATTGCGCCCTCTAGAGACTCAAGAAGTCAAGACCCAAGATCGGTTTATATGACAGCTATATCAAAACATTCAGCCAAATTGGATAGGAATTGCGCCCTCTAGAAGCTCAAGAAGTCAAGTCCCCAGATCTGTTTACATGACAGCTATATCAGGTTATGAACCGATTTGAACCATACTTGGCACAGTTGTTGGACATCATAATAAAATACTACGTGCCAAAATTCATTCAAATTGGATAAGAACTGCGCCCCCTAATGGCTCAAGAAGTCAAGGCCCAAGATCGGTTTATATGGCAGCTATACCAGTTAATCATTCGATTTGAACTATACGCGGTACAATTGTTGGATATGCTAACAAAACACGTCTTGCAAAATTTCATTTAAATCGGATGAGAATTGCGCCCTCTAGAGGCTCATGAAGTCAAGACCCAAAATCGGTTTATATGGCAGCTTTATCAGGTTATGGACCGATTTGAACCATACTTGGCACAGTTGTTGGATATCGTAACAAAACACGTCGTGCAAAATTTCATTCCAATCAGATAAGAATTGCGCACTCTAGAGGCTCAAGAAGTCAAGACCCCAGATCGGCTTATATGGCAGCTATATCAAAACATGGACCGATTTGGCCCATTTAGAATCCCAACCGATCTACACTAATAAGAAGTATTTATGCAACATTTCAGGCGGCTAGCTTTACTCCTTCGAAAGTTAGCGTGCTTTTGACAGACAGACGGACGGACGGACGGACGGACGGACAGACAGACGGACGGACGACTAGATCGTCATGGCTACATAAAATAAAATGCCACGACGATCAAGTATATATATACTTTATGGGGTCTCAGACTCATGTTTCGAGTAGTTACAAACAGAATGACGAAATTAGTATACCGCCATCCTATGGTGGAGGGTATAACAACCAGTATGTGTTTACATATTGATTTCAGTAACGAAATATGCTACTTAATCCATTCTTAATAGTGTCAACCCCCAACCTTCGCCATGTAGCATTGCTTTGAGCAATTAACTCTTTAAATGTGTCAATTAATCAGACCAATGAGATATTTACTCAACAAAGTGGTTGCCATGAGAGTGTGTATATGTTTTCCCCCTAGGGAAATCTTGTAGCTTTATTTGATATGAAAATTGTCTCCTTATCCCTACCCATAAGGAATAGAAATGAATACTCGTATGTATCAAATCCAAGCACTGCTTTGACATCCCACAGCGTTTGTTTATTTCTGTTTTCGGCTCCATATTAATCCATTGAACGGAGTCTAAACAAACTCATTAAAATTCTCCGAGTAAGCGCTCACTCAATAATCTTAACAAACCTCAAAATAACATTGCTATGGGTGTGGGTGTGGGTGTTAGTGTTGGTGTGTGTGTGATGGCATTAAAACCGTAGCAGTCCTTGGGCCAAAGGCATAATCTCAAACACATGCGGATGACAGTGAGCGAGAGGAAAGTCGAATAAGCCAAACGAATGACAATGGGTAAAATTAAAAGCAAACAAGGAAGTTAACCTCAAGACGACTTTAAGTATACATTAGGAAGTACTTTTCTTCATCCACACTAACACACTCCCATATGTGTGTGGAGTACAACACAAAGACCATATGGAGAAGATTGTGGCGGTTTTGTATGACAGGCTTATTTCTGTTCCTTTTGTCTGCTGAGAAAAATGAGAAGCCGACACAAAACGCGTGCTTGGCATAACTAAATGTGATAAGAATGCTCAACAATGTTGTCTGTGATAAAGTGAATCTGTGACAGATTATATTTAAGTAGCGTTTATTGATTTCTCGCTTTTGTATATAAAAATGTGAAAGTTTGACACATTTGTAGAATACAATTTCAATAAAGTTAAGAAGTTACTTTTGGGTTAATAAACTTGATTTTAAAAATTAATTGAGGTTATGAAAAGACTAATTTATGAAATAAGCTTTGTTTAACTACCAAACTTAATACTTACCAAAAACTTTGATGGGAATCGAGCACTTTGGGGGGATCAAAGACTTGGGGTGTATATTCATTTTGTCATTTCGTTTGC
This sequence comes from Stomoxys calcitrans, assembly GCF_963082655.1. Lineage (NCBI taxonomy): Eukaryota > Metazoa > Arthropoda > Insecta > Diptera > Muscidae > Stomoxys > Stomoxys calcitrans. Next base: position 28,929 of record NW_026739252.1, on the reverse strand, counting down.
CACATAATGAAATATTTTTTTGAGTCCATATAAATTTGTCTATGAATTTGTCCATTAAGGAACAAGGACAAACTTCTCACATATTAATGAGTACTGATCGATTCAAGTCCGAAAGGCGTGCCGCAGTGCGACAGCTCTTTGGGGAGAAGTTTTTACATGGCAAAAAAAACCTCACAAATGTCGCCAGCATTAGGAGGGTAAAACCACAGCTGATATTTTTATACCCTCCACCATAAGATGGGGGTATACTAATTTCGTCATTCTGATTGTAACTACTCGAAATATTCGTCTGAGACCCCATAGAGTCGATCTAGCCATGTCCGTCCGTCCGTCTGTCTGTCGAAAGCACGCTAACTTCCGAAGGAGTAAAGCTAGCCGCATGCAATTTTGCACAAATACTTCTTATTAGTGTAGGTCGGTTGGTATTGTAAATGGGCCATATCGGTCCATGTTTTGATATAGCTGCCATATAAACCGATTTTGGGTCTTGACTTCTTGAGCCTCTAGAGGGCGCAATTCTTATCCGATTGGGATGAAATTTTGCACGACGTATTTTGCTATGATATCCAACAACTGTGCCAAGTATGGTTCAAATCGGTTCATAACCTGATATAGCTGCCATATAATCCGATCTGGGATCTTGACTTCTTGAGCCTCTAGAGGGTGCAATTCTTATCCGATTGGGATGAAATTTCACGACATTTTTTGTTATGATATCCAACATCTGTGCCAAGTATGGTTCAAATTGGTTTATAACCTGATATAGCTGCCATATAAACCGATCAGGGATCTTGACTTCTTGAGCCTCTAGAGGTCGCAATTATTATCCGATTTGCCTGAAATTTTGTACGACGGATTCCCTCATGACCATTAACATACGTGTTTATTATGGTCTGAGTCGGTCTATAGCCCGATACAGCTCCCATGTAAATCGATCTCTCTATTTTACTTCTTGAGCCCACAAAGAGCGCAATTCTTATTCGAATTGGCTGACATTTTACACAGGTCTCCAACATATAATTATATTGTGGTCCAAACCGGACCATATCTTGATATCGCTCTAATAGCAGAGCAAATCCTTTCTTATATCCTCTTTTTTTTTACCTAAGAAGAGATGCCGGGAAAATAACTCGACAAATGCGATCCATGGTGGAGGATATTTAAGATTCGGCCCGGCCGAACTTAGCACGCTTTTACTTGTTTCTGATGTTCTCGCCAGGATTCCAACCCAGGCGTTCAGCGTCATAGGTGATCATGCAAACCTCTGCGCTAAAGTAGCCTCACGCCACCGCCGTCCAAAATTTAAATATTGATTTTGCTCGTAGTGTTCTGTTACGATCGTGCCAAATTTCAAGCAAGGATGGTTCAAATCGAACTAAAACCAGACATAGGTCCCATTTAAACCTATTTTCCAGAAGAGTTTACGTCTTTAAGCTTGGGAAACCGCAATTTTTGTTGTATTTGATTGAAAAAAATCATGTCGTGTTTTGTCATATCTTTGAAAAATCATGCTAAGCTTTGCCTAAATTGATCTATAACAGTATGAATCGATTTCGGATTAGCTTCTACGGTCTTAAGAAACCTTAATTTTTCCTGGTTGACAAATTTTTGGTACCTAAAGTACAACTATGCCCATCAACTAAGATAATTTTGTGAACATTTTTAGCAGAATCCAAGTAGGTGGGTTTCCAGGACTCGGCCCGGCCGAACTTAGCACGCTTTTACTTGTTACTTGTTATGCACACCACCGAAGCATGGGGGTATATTCATTTTGTCATTCCATTTGCAACACATCGAAATATTGATTTCCGACCCTATAAAGTATGTACATATTCGTGGTCCTCATAAAAATCGGAGACGATCTAGCCCTATCCGTCGATCCGTCTGTCTGTTGACATGACGCTACAGTCATTAACAAGTAAACGCGTGCTAAGTTCGGCTGGGCCGAATCTTATATACCCTCCACCATGGAATGCATTTGTCGAGTTCTTTTCTCGGCATCTCTTCTTAGGCAAAAAAGAATAAAAGAAAGGATTTGATCTGCTATTAGAGCAATATCAAGATATGCTCCGGTTCGGACCACAATTAAATTATAAGTTGGAGACCTGTGTAAAATGTTAGCCAATTTGAGTAAGGAATGCGCCCTTTGGGGTTCAAGTAGTAAAATAGAGAAATCGATTTATATGTGAGCTGTATCAGGCTGTAGACCGATTCAGACCCTAATAACCACGTATGTTGATGGTCATCAGAGGATCCGTCGTACAAAATTTCGACAAATCGGATAAGAATTGCGCACTCTAGAGGCTCAAGAAGTCAAGACCCAAGATCGGTTTATATGGCAGCTGTATCAATTTATAAACCGATTTGACCCTTATTTGGCACAGTTGTTGGGTATCAAAAGGAAATACTTCGTGCAAAATTTCATTTAAATCGGATAAAAAATGCGCTTTCTAGAGGCTCAAGAAGTCAAGATTCAAGATCGGTTTATATGGCAGATATATCAGGTTATTGACCGATTTTAGAATAATAAGGCGCAGTTGTTGGAAGTCATAGCAAAACACGTCGTGCGAAATTTCATTCAAATCGGATAAGAATTGAACCCTCTAGAGGCTCAAGAAGTCAAGACCCAAGAGCGGTTTATAGGGCAGCTATATCAAAACATGGACCGATATGGCCCATTTAAAATCCCTACCGACCTACACTAATAAGAAGTATAGAAAGTTAAAGTGATTTCGATAGACAGACGGACGGATGGAGAGACGGACGGGTAGACGGACGAACAGACGGACGGACAGACGGACGGAAAGACGGAGGGACAGACGGAGGGACAGACGGACGGCAGACGGACGGACAGATGGACGGACAGATGGACGGACAGACAGACGAACAGACGGACGGACAAACAGACGGGCGTCCTGTCATTTTAAGTCGATCTGTCCGTCCGTCTGTCTGTCGACAGCACGCTAACTCTAGAAGGAGTAAAGCTATGCGCTTGAAATTATTCACAAATACTTTTTATTAGTGTAGGTCGGTTGGGATTGTAAATGGGCCAAATCGGTCCATGTTTTGATGTATCTGCCATATAAATCGATCTTGGGTCTTGCCTTCTTAAGCATCTAGAGGGCGCAATTATCGTCCGATTTGACTGAAATTTTGCACATGCTGTTTTGATAATAATGTGCTAAGTATAGTTCAAATCTATCCATTACCTGATATAGCTGCCATATATTCCGATCTTGGGTCTTGAATTCTTAAATGAATTCTTATCCGATTATCATAACCTGATATAGCTGCCATATAAACCAATCTGGGATCTTAATTTCTTGAGCCTCTGGAGGGCGCAATTCATTTCCGACTTGGCAGAAATTTTGTACCACGGCTTCTCCCATGACCTTAAATTTAAGTGTCCAATATGGTCTGAATTGATCTTTAGCTTGATACGGCTCCCATATAAACCGATCGACCGATTTTGCTTCTTTAGCCCCCACAAGGCGCATTTCTTAACCGAATGGGCTGAATGACTTCTACTTTGGTCCTCAACATTCAATTCACTTATGGTCCGAATTGGACTATAACTTGATATATCTCCAATACCATTACAATTCTTATCCATTATTCTTGGTTTGCCTTAAAAGAGATACCGCGCAAAGAACTCGACAAATGCTATCTATGGTGGAGGGTATATAAGAATAGGCCCGACCGAACTTAGCACGCTCTTACTTGTTTTGTTTTATCCATAGGCAGGTTAGGTTAGGTTGAAAAGAGGATGCAGACATTAATCTACCCCATGCCACTATTGGCATACTCCTAAGCTAGTAATCGGCTTGTTGTAAGCTTTAAAAACTAAAAAGTAACATCGAAAAAGAAAATTTTAAGTTAGGAATTCCGTGCTACTTACAAAATCCTTATTATTTTCTATACCACTCCCCTTGGAGTTGATACATGTCTGGTATCGTGTCCCCACCTAAGTACCGGTGTCTGTTAGCTGCGAAAGCCGCGCAATGACATAGAAAATGCTCCAACGTCTCATCATCTTCCCCCCCCCCCCCATGTACTACACTTGCTATCACTTGCCGCACCAATTTTGCATAAGTGAGCTCATAGTCCTATGTGTCCCGTTATGAAGCCAAAAGCTATACTGACCTCATGCGAGTTCGTCGCCCGCGCCCTTAACTCGGACTGCGTTGACCCGAAAGGCTTTGGGTTAACCAAGTTTATTGACGGCAGTTCTCTGGCATTCACTACCAAATCGTCTGCCATTTTATTTCCCCTTACTCCGTTATGGCCTGGCACCCAAACGATGCGGATTGTGCAATCCTCAGAAAAGGCGTTAATCTCCTTCTTACACTGGAAGACTGTTCGCGACCTCATCATCCTGTTTGTTATTGCCCTTATGGCCATCATCCACGCGTTAGTACCACACCACCTCGCGGCTGACTTGATCGTCCGGATCTCCGCCTGCAGGACCTATTAGGGTCAGGCAGTCTAAAACAGATCTCAGTCCCTGGGTTCTCCATGTAGACCTCCAGGCCCACTCTGTTCTCTAGCTTTTACCCATCCGTGTAACATGATCTTCTAGATGGCAATACCAGGGTTCCGTCAGTCCGAGACTATGCATCTCGACCTCAAGTGTCATCTCAGGTATCCGATCGGAAACTTCTTCTATATCATTCGGGTTTATTATCATCGCCTCGATTATACCGTGATGGTATGAGCTGTTGCCATCCCCAATCCATCCTCCCATCGCCTTAAGTCTCATAGCCGCAGGGGTTGCCTTACACTTAATCTGTATGTCAATGGGTCGGATATCTAGAATAGTCTCGCTGCGCCTATGCCAAGACAACATGTTCTCTGAACCTGTTGTAAGGTCCTTATGTTGCACTTTTACTCCATAGCAGTCCACCAAACTACTGAGGCGTAAATAAGTATTGGTCTAATCACGTTCCTGTAGAGCCAGTGGACTATCCTCGAATTCAAGCCTCATTTCGAGCCTACAGCTCGTCTACATAGTTCCCAAAATCTGTGAGCCTTCTCATTACCCTCCTGAATGAGACACTTCCAATTCAGTTTCCTGTCCAAGATCCCACCAAAGTATTTGACCTTGTCAGATATCGAAATCGTCTTATTGAGGATACGTGATGCATTAAATTGGCCCACCTTCGTCTTCCTCGTGAACAGGCATATTTCAGTCTTCTCTGGGTTAACATTGAGACCTCGGGGTCTAGGGCACCAGTCATATGCCATATGCAAGACCCTTTCGGCGTTTCTGCATAGCCCGTTCGGATCCTTATCCCTTAGAAGTGTTATAACATCGTCTGCGTAGCAGACGAATTCAAATCCCTCCTCAGTCAGCATCCGTAATAGGTCATTTATGGTGATCACCTATAGGAGTGGCTATAAAATGCCCCCCTGTGGCGTGCCCAGTGCCACTTTCATACACAATTTATCCAACTGTTCCTTAGTATATGGTTTATCCATTTCCAAAGGACCGGGTCCACCCGGTACTGGTTTAAAGATTGGATCAGTGTGTCGGTCCACACATTGATAAAAACCCCCTCGATGTCAATGCATACCGCCAGGGGGTGTACGTTTTTTCATCGAAGGATTCTTCTAGTTTGTGAACAACCTCATGCAGGGCAGTCTCCACCGACCTTCCCTTGACATAGGCATGCTGTTTCTATTTGAGCAGTTCGCTGGATGTCATACTCTTTATCATGGTTTCCTCACTACGTTCCATGGTTTTGAGTATAAAGGAACTAAGGCTTATGGGTCTGTAAGTCTTTGGTGTCGCATTACTTGCCTTGCCGGGCTTGGGAATAAATACCACCCTTGCCTCCTGCCAGGATATCGGAGTATATGAAAGTTCTAGGCACGCTGTGAAAATTTTGGCCAGACGAGGCGCCAGATAGTCCGCCTCTTTCTGTAGTAATGCCGGAAATATTTCATCAGGTCCGGGTGACTTAAATGGTTTGAAGCTCCTCAAAGCTTCCTTAACCATAAATTCCATTATGTTAAGCCTTCGATCAACCTAATTATTGCAAGAAAAATTCGCTTTCATCAAAAGCCTCAACATGTCCTTCGTTGTCTCTGCTCATAGAAGTATGTCATCTATTAGCGTTTTCAATTTTGAGAGAAACTTTTTGAGATTGGCTGCTCCACAAACGCTATCGACTTGTTCTCAGAAAGGTTTCCAGGAGGCCCGTTTCGCTGCTCTGGTAGTTTATTGTATCCCTTGAGCCGTGTGTTGTACACATCCCTGCCAACTTTAGCTTTTTCAAGACATGCTCTGTTGTAAAGAACGCGGACCTCGTCCCTAATGTTGCGAATCTTCCCAATCATCCATGGTTTTTCTTGGGATGATTTCCTTTCTGCAAACGTAATCCTGTTGAAAACTACTTGAACGTAAAACAACACAAAATTTGTGGCTTATATAGCCATGAAAGGCCAAATCGGATGAAGTATATCAATGGGAGCTATATCTAAATATCAACCGATTTTGTTCAAAAATCGATGGCGATCGTTCTTGGGCCAAAGAAGTGCCATGTGACAATTGGACAATTAATGCCACCTGTACCTTGATCACAATATTACATGGACAGACAGACTGACATAGCTATTGTCTGTCGGACAGACTGGGTTGCCCAAAAAGTAATTGCGGATTTTTCATATAGTCGGCGTTGATTAAAGTTCATTCTAAGTTTTATTAAAAACGCATTTACTTTCTTTTAAAAAATCCGTAATTACTTTTTGGGCAACCCAATAGATCGAATCAGAAAGTCATTCTTATATGTCTAGCTCTTCTCCTTCTTAGAGTTGCAAACAAATGCACAAAGTTTAATACCATGTACCACAGTGGTGGTGTAGGATATAGAAATTTCCACATCAGTTGGTGTTTTTTAAGATTTTTGAAAATCTGCCCGCTTTTTTCAAAAACCAATTTTTTGGATAGTTTGAAAAACGATTTAAGGAAAATTGGTTTATCGATGTGCCTTGTGTTCAAGATTAACAAAAATGAGAAAATCTTAGTCAATCTCATAGCATTATAAAGGGTGATTTTTTTGAGGTTAGGATTTTCATGCATTAGTATTTGACAGATCACGTGGGATTTCAGACATGGTGTCAAAGAGAAAGATGCTCAGTATGCTTTGACATTTCATCATGAATAGACTTACTAACGAGCAACGCTTGCAAATCATTTTCAGTGAATCATTTTCAGTGAAATCATTTTCAGTGAATCGACAAATTTTGTTCAGCGATGAGGCTCATTTCTGGTTGAATGGCTACGTAAATAAGCAAAATTGCCGCATTTGGAGTGAAGAGCAACCAGAAGCCGTTCAAGAACTGCCCATGCATCCCGAAAAATGCACTGTTTGGTGTGGTTTGTACGCTGGTGGAATCATTGGACCGTATTTTTTCAAAGATGCTGTTGGACGCAACGTTACGGTGAATGAACACATTTCGAACCGAACACTGATTTTGGTAATAAAATTCAATGATTTGCAAGCGTTGCTCGTTAGTAAGTCTATTCATGATGAAATGTCAAAGCATACTGAGCATCTTTTTCTTTGACACCATGTCTGAAATCCCACGTGATCTGTCAAATACTAATGCATGAAAATCCTAACCTCAAAAAAATCACCCTTTAGCAAGTGAACAACAACCAATCGAATTGTGAAACATTGGCTGGTCACATATCCTAAATCCTAAATTCCATAATGTTAATTTTTCAAAAAGGCATTGCGCTCCCCAAGGCAACCTTTGTCAATTTATTATATCCCCCAAATCCATCTGACTCCACTGCTAGTTGAAAAGTTCCAGCAGTTATAAGGGCATATCCTGGTGAAAGCTTTCAACAATGCCTATAATCTGTTATGAATATTGATTTCCATTACCAGGGTATTACACAGTTCTTTTCACTCCCTGGGGGGCATAGTCAAAGATACGCCCAGGGAGCATATTTTAAAACCAATTTAAACATATCATAGCTCAATTACCATAAAAACATATTTTCTTTAGCCATACAAAAGCAAATACAGGCAACCTCACGCGCACGCACACACACAGCGAGGGGAATATACACAGCCAGCCAGTCAGTCAGTCAGTCAGTCCCTCAATCAAATTGAAGTAATTCATGATTTTCATGCTTCAATGGCTGTTTGACTGAGTATTGAGGATGAATGTATTTGGGAGTATTGTATATGCATGTATATATGTGTGTGTGTGTGCTTGTGTGTTTGTCTAGTGTTTGGCTTTAGTTCAGCAGATCTCTTTTGCCATTGTCATTTTCCACTTATTTTACTTTTGTGCTTATTTTTCTTTGGGGTTTGTTTATATATTTTCTACTTTTTCCTTCTATTTTTTTGGTAGATGGTATCGTGTATCGGACTCTTCGGCTTTATATCCAATACCCTCATCGCAGCGAGTGATATTATCCCGTACATTGTTGCTTATCAAAAATGCTGACGAACGTGATGCAGGCAAATGGGTGAGTATGAGAAATAAAAGTGAAGTGGTAAAAATGAATAAACCAAACTAACCAACATACTCACAGATATTCTGGTATTTTTAAACACACACACACAAACCAACTGTAGTGAAAATCGATGAGGGATGAGAAGCCTCCTACAGACATATGGCAATGCTTTTTACCCATCGAACCTCAACTACCCAATAAGGCGGAAGTGGCGCTCATAGTAGAACATTAGGACTTTTACGAGTTTACTGCACTCTTACCCCCTCTCTCTCTCTCTCTCATTGTCTCAATTTTTTTTATTATTGCCCTTACTCTCTTCCTCCAAAATTTACATCTCTAGCTAAGTGGCAAGGAAGGAAGTAAGTCAAGCTAAATGTAGTACATTGGGGCTATGGCTATGTTGTGTGGGGGAGTTTGGTGTGTTTCAGTGTGTGTGTGTGTGTGTGTTTGCCTAAGTACTTAGTGAAGAGCAGAGACAGTTTTGAGTGTTTTAAGCAGGCACAGCGCACAGATGCTGTCGTTGATTCGAATGGGGGGATATGAAGAATACTGCATCATAATATCTTGGATCTTCGGATAACGAGACAGTGCAACGTCGAATTATTAGAGAGAGGTGAAAAATGCAAATTTGCCCATGAACATTCAATTAAGAAACAGAAACAAACTTCTAATATATAAATGAGTGCTGTCCGATTCAAGTTTAAGCTCAATGATAAGGGGTCTGCTTTTTATAGGCGAGTCAGAACGACGTGCCGCAGTGCAAAATCTCTGTGGGGAGAAGTTTTTACATGGCAAAGTACCTCACAAATATCGTCAGCATGAGGAGGTAATAACCACCGCTGAACATTTTTATACCCTCCACCATAGGATGGGGGGTATACTAATTTCGTCATTCTGTTTGTAACTACTCGAAATATTTGTCTCACACCACATAAAGTATATATATTCTTGATCGTCGCGACATTTTATGTCGATCTAGCCATGTCCGTCCGTGTGTCTGTCTGTCGAAAGCACGCTAACTTCCGAAGGAGTAAAGCTAGCCGCTTGAAATTTTGCACAAATACTTCCTATTAGTGTAGGTCGTTTGGTATTGTAAATGGGCTATATCGGTTCATGTTTTGATATAGCTGCCATATAAACCGATCTTGGGTCTTGACTTCTTGAGCCTCTACAGTGCGCAATTCTTATCCGATTGGAATGAAATTTTGCACGAAGTGTTTTGTTAAGACATTCAACAACTCTGCCGAGTATGGTTCAAATCGGTCCATAACCTGATATAGCTGCCATACAAACCGATCTTGGGTCTTGACTTCTTGAGCCTCTAGAGTGCGCAATTCTTATCCGATTGGAATGAAATTTTTCACGACGTGTTTTGTTATGATTTTCAACAAATGTGCTGAGTATGGTTCAAATCGGTCCATCTTTTGATATAGCTGCCATATAAACCGCTCTTGGGTCTTGACTTCTTGAGCCTCTAGAGGGCGCAATTCTTATCTGATTTGGCCAAAATTTTGCACGACGTGTTTTGTTATGATGTTCAACAAATCTGTCGAGTATGGTTTAAATCGGTTCATAACCTGATATAGCTGCCATATAAACCGATCTTGGGTCTTGACTTCTTGAGCTTCTAGAGGGCACAATTCTTATCCGATTTGAATGAATTTTTGCACGAAGTATTCTATTATGATATCCAACAACTGTGCCAAGTATGGTCCAAATCGGTTCATAACCTGATATAGCTGCCATATAAACCGATCTGGGATCTTGACTTCTTGAGCCTCTAGAGGTCGCAATTATTATCCGATTTGTGCGACGGATCCTCTCATGACCATCAACATACGTATTTATTATGGTCTGAATCGGTCTACAGCCCGATACAGCTCCCATATAAATCGATCTCTCTATTTTTCTTCTTGAGCCCCCAAAGGGCGCAATTCTTATTCGAATTGGCTGACATTTTACACAGGTCTCCAACATATATTTTAATTGTGGTCCAAGCCGGACCATATCTTGATATCGCTCTAATAGCAGAGGAAATCTTTTCTTATATCCTTTTTTGCCTAAGAAGAGATGCCGGGAAAATAACTCGACAAATGCGATCCATGGTGAAGGGTATATAAGATTCGGACCGGCCGAACTTTGCACGGTTTTACTTGTTTCCGATATTCTTGGCAGGATTCAAATTCAGGCTTTCAGCCTCATAGGCGGATGTGCTTACCTCTGCGCTACGGTGTATTTTACAATTAAACCAGTAAGGAAAGGCAAAAGTCGGGCGGTGCCGACTTTATAATACCCTACACCTACCCTTTAGGTACAAAGTGCGAGCTATGTCTAATTCTGAACCAATTTTGATGGACCTCGCCGGATTTTTCCAGATGGCCTATTAAGTAATCCGTATCACATTTCGAGCAAATAGGTTCGTACTGTAATAACTACGGTTAACAAATGACATCATTGTTGCAAATTACCCCAAATTTGATAATGTGGTATTCGTCGATAAAAGCGTTGTGCAAATTTTTGCAAGATTGGTCAAAAAATGCTCTTGCAGTGGCTCTAGAAGTGAAAATCGGGCGGTATACATATAAGACAGCTATATTTAGATCTGAACCGATTTCTAAGAAATTCATCTATAATGTCGAGAAGCAAAAGGAAATCCTTCCTGCCATATTTCGAGAGAATCGATTAACAAATGGCCATTTGATTGCAACATAACTGCAAATCGGACGAGAATATATAAATGAGAGCTATGTCTAACTCTGAACCGATTTCGAGCAAACTTTATAAACATTGTGGAAGTCGTCGAGAAAAGCGTTGTACACAATTTTGGCAAGATTGGTCAATAAATGCGCTTGTAGTGGCTCTAGGAGTGAAAATTGGGCGATATATATATATATATGAGAGCTATATCTAAATCCAAACCGATTTCCATGAAATTCACCAGTAATGTCGAGAGTCATTAAAAAATCCTTCCTGCCAAATTTCAAGAGAATCGGGTAACAAATGACCATTTTATTGCATTTTTACTGCAAATCGGACGAACATATATATGGGAGCTATATCCAAATCTGAACCGATTTTTTCCAATTTCAATAGGCTTTGTCTCTAGGCCAAAAAACATGCTTTTGCCAGATTTGAAGAAGATCGGATGAAAATTGAGACCTGTACTTTGTACACAAATTCACATGGACCGACGAACAGACAGACAGGCGGACATAGCTAAATCGAATAAGAATGTGATTCTGAATCGATCGGTATACTTATTAATGGGTCTATTTATCTTCCTTCTGGGAAGTTATAATACCCTGTACCAAAGTAGTGGTGTAGGATATAATCATGTTTTAAGCTCTTCGGTGCAGTGTGGTGGTTGGTGTAGGTCTGTGAGGCGCTTTAGCCGACAGGTGCTTGATGTAGGAGGATGACCGGTTGGTTAGATTCGGTATTCAATCGGTTTCTTCAGTATTCGGACGGTTTGGGCTGGTTGCGTTATCCAGCGGTTGATGAGTCGGCTTGTATTTGGATTGTTCGGTATTCGGTTGTCTTCAGGCGGTGGGCTTTGAATTGACTTATGCGCGCACCGTGAGTATCACCGCTACCTTGGTGAGAATCTGGAAAGACAAAAGCAGAGTTAAGGGAAAAGGTGATGCGAACTAGTTTCGAAGTCGCGTTAGGATTGGAACCAGTTGCTCAATCGCGTTAGGATGCGAACCAGTTGCCCAGTCGCATTAGGATGCAAACCAGTTGCCCAGTCGCGTTAGGATGCGAACGAATCAGCGTTAGCATGCGAACCAGTTGCCAATCGCGTTAGGTTGCGGATCAGCTTCCCAGTCACGTTAGGATGCGAACGAATCAGCGTTAGGATGCGAACCAGTTTCCTATTCGCGTTATTTATGGTACCAACGGATCCGTCGGTTAGGATGCGAACGAATCGCGTTAATCGGTGATGAAATCTTAGGGGCTTCTAGGCTTTCTGACTGCGGACTATGACACACGCCTTACTTTGCTGTCTGCTCAACGACTCATGACAAGCCCTAGAAAACGTGGTGTTCGCTGGTGTTCCATCAGCCAAGTGAGAATTATATACCACTGGTCTTTTTAAAAAAGACGTCAAATAACGACAATCCATGAGAGGATCTGTGCCAACAAACAAAAATGTCAATTTTCATGCCAGACCGTATGCTCTTTATATTGGTGTGCCTGAATGTTCGTCACTTGTACTGAAACTGATATAGGTATGGATGGAATAAGGCCGGGCTATGAGTAGTTATGTAAATAAATGTGTCTTGCAAGCTGGCTGGCCGGTCGTGATGATCGTATGTATGAGTGGATGTGTGGATGGGCCATGTGAATCTATGTAAATAAAATGTGTCTAGCATGTCGGTTGGGCTTGACTAGCGTGTATATGGATGGTTGTGTGGGCCATGCGGATTAACATAAGCGGACGGTTACCACGGCATAGTGGTCATCAACATGACATTGGCACAGTGTCCAGGAAAGGAAAGGGTAATTAACCACTTTACATCCAAAAATTAATAAATATAGGCCTATCAATGTTATTAGGGGGTGATCAATGGGCACAGTGAGAAGAATGGTATTCATGTACGAGTCCAAATTGGTTCGTTACAGTCATACCCTACACAACCCAGTCTACATACTACTTTTAATACATAGCACCTATGTTCAAATCAAGTCAGACTTTAATTTAGCATAACTATTTAAACATCAAATAGAACCTTGTGAGATATTCTTACGACAGGACCTTCATTGTGGCCACTACAGCCTTTAAAGGGCCATATCGGATAAAATATATATAAAGGGTGATTTTTTTGAGGTTATGATTTTCATGCATTAGTATTTGACAGATCACGTGGGATTTCAGACATGGTGTCAAAGAGAAAGATGCTCAGTATGCTTTGACATTTCATCATGAATAGACTTACTAACGAGCAACGCTTGCAAATCATTGAATTTTATTACCAAAATCAGTGTTCGGTTCGAAATGTGTTCATTCACCGTAACGTTGCGTCCAACAGCATCTTTGAAAAAATACGGTCCAATGATTCCACCAGCGTACAAACCACACCAAACAGTGCATTTTTCGGGATGCATGGGCAGTTCTTGAACGGCTTCTGGTTGCTCTTCACTCCAAATGCGGCAATTTTGCTTATTTACGTAGCCATTCAACCAGAAATGAGCCTCATCGCTGAACAAAATTTGTCAAAATTTGAACACATTTCGAACCGAACACTGATTTTGGTAATAAAATTCAATGATTTGCAAACGTTGCTCGTTAGTAAGTCTATTCATGATGAAATGTCAAAGCATACTGAGCATCTTTCTCTTTGACACCATGTCTGAAATCCCACGTGATCTGTCAAATACTAATGCATGAAAATCCTAACCTCAAAAAAATCACCCTTTATATGGGAGCTATATCGAAATCTGATCTGATTTTTAGGAAATTTTGCTCATGTACTGGTATGTCGAAAAAGACATCTCATGCTAACATTTTTTAAGATTGGACCAAAATTGTGGCTATTACGGCCTTTGAAGGCCATATCGAATAAAAAATATATGGGAGCTATATCGAAATCTAAAGATAGGGCCAAAATTGTGGTGTCTACAGCTTTAACAGCCCGTATCGGATGATAGATATAAATAAGAGCTATATCTAAATCTGAATCGATTTTGATGAAATTTTGCACTTATATTTTGGGTGTCAAATAAAACACCTTACTTTACTTTAATGGGCTATGACAGAATATTTGTTCCACTAGCCGAACGTAGAACAGCTTTCTATACGCCTCAATCTTCTGCGTTCATTCTAAAATCTCTGACATCAAGTTTGGAGATGTCTCCCACCACTTGATGTATTCATCATGCTTTTAGTCGTCTCGGTTTGCGTGTACCACGGTGTTTGCCATCAAAAGACTTCTTTGCTGAAGCTTCTAACCAACGCAGCCATTGTATATTGATACGTGTAACTTAATATGATATGGTCGTCATACATCTCGTGATTCATGCGAATCCTATATTCTCCATTAACGCAAACTGGTCCATATATTTTACGAATAATCTCTCTCAAACAATCCAAGTACTGCCTTGTCTGCTTTCACAAGTACCCATGCTTCAAAACCATATAACAGCACGGGTAGTATCAGTGTTTTGTGTTCAAAACTGCTTACTTAGTCCAAAGTAGCATCTGTTTGCGAGGATTATTCTTCGCTAAATCTCAAAACTGGTGTCATTCTTTTTGGTTATGGCGGTGCCGAGGCAGATAAAGTTACTGACTGTCTCAAAGTTGTGGTTCCCAATTTTCTCCATTTTCTCTATCTGCTCGGTTGTGTAAGGCTTTTTAGGAGTTGAACCCATCCATTTCGTCTTATCTCCATTTACTGCCAGACCCATTTTCACTGACTCTCTTTCGATTCTTTCAAAGGCTGCAGTTACTACTTCCGGCCACTGACCTATGATATCGATGTCATCGGCATAGGCTAGTAGCATTTGTTGTCTTGTGATTAGTGTGCCATATATATTCACATCTGTATCTCGTATAATCTTCTCCAGCAGGATAATAAAAAGAGATCACACCACAGGCTGTCTCCTTGTCTGAAACCTCCTTTGGTTTTGAATAACTCGGAGAGATTTCTTCCTATCAGCAAGAATCATCCTGCAGAGTCTTATTAATTTTTTTGGGATACCAAACTCAGACATGGCTTGAAATACCTTTGAACCTATAGGAGTATCGAAAGCGGCTTTGTAGTCAACATAGACATGGTAGCGGTTGATTTGTCCTTTTCAGGTCTTTTCCAGGATTTGGCGCAGTGTGAATATCTAGTCCAGGGTGGATTTACCAGGTCTAAAGCCCCATTGATGTGACCCAATTATCTGATTGACTTTAGGTTTTAATCTTTCACACAGTGAGCTCGAGGGTACCGTATATGCGATGGGGAGAACACTTATTCCTCTGTGGCACATTCCGTCTTGTCTCCTTTCTTAAGTACGGGACTTAGTATGCTGAGGTTGCAATTATAGGCTATGCGTTCTTCTAGCCAGATTGCGCAGACAAACTGATGCGTATGCCATATCAGCGTGCCATCTCCGGCGGGCAACCCGTAAGCTCCTGCTTCCATGTTGTTATTCAGTCGGGTAACTGCTGCTTGTACCTCATTCTGACTGGAAGGTCAACTTTCTATACCCTCATCAGGGATTGGTTTTGCGGTTGCTTTTCGCCACTAACATCGGACACTAGCAGCTGGGTAAAATGTAATTTCCATATCCTCAGCACACTATCTGTATCAATTACTAGATTTCCTTCTTTGTCTCTGCAGTAGGATGTGCCTGTACCAAAGCCATCGGTTTGATATTTTGTAGAATTTCCGGACTTCATTCTAACTTCTGTACATCTCAATTCGCTCACATTTCCATTTCCTTTTTTCTTTCTGCGGTATAAACGTTTCTTCTCTCTCCTTTTCTCCCTATTGCAAATTGCAATTTTTCCCCATGAACATTCCACTAAGGAACAGGGGCAAACTTCTCACATATCAATGAGTGCAGTCCGATTCAATTTTAAGCTCAATAATAAGGGGCCTCCTTTTAATAGCCGAGTCCGAATGGCGTGCTGCAGTGCGACACCTCTTTAGAGAGAAGTTTTACATGGCATAGTACCTCACAAATATTGCCAGCATTAGGAGGGGAAAACCACCGCTGAAAATTTTGTCGATGGTATCGTCGGGATTCGAATCCAGGCGTTCAGCGTCATAGGCGGACATGCTAACCTCTGCGCTACGGTGGCCTCCCGTTTTCTTCCTATATCTCTTCTTCATCTGGCAGGTTGCTACTGATTGCAGGGTTGCTCTGCAGGCCGCATTCTTGGCTTCTGTAGCATCTCGAGACTCTTGGGTTTCTTGGGGGAGGTTTCCGGTACCCAAGTACGGATTTCGCGGCATTTTACATGGAGTGGGCAATAGTTTGCCACTGCGCCATTATATCATCGGAACAAGGATTGTTTTCATCAAGCAGTTGGGTCAGTCGAGTGGAGAATGCCGCTGTCATTTGTTGTCTTTGCAGCTTTTCAATGTCCAGCTTCCGTGCAGTGTCAGATCGTACTTTCCTCGCCATGTTCAAACGGGTGCGAACCTTTGCTGCAACAAGGTAATGATCCGAATCTATATTCGCTCCACGGATCGATGGTACATCTAACACACTGGATGAATGCCTTCCATCTATCACAACGTGATCAGTTTGATTTCTCGTGTTTTGATCGGGTGACAGCCAAGTGGCTTTGTGAGTATTCTTATGTTGAAATCTAGTGCTACTAACTACCATGTTTTTTGCCGCAGAGAAATCTATCAGCCTCAATCCATTACTGGACGTTATCTCGTGGAGGCTAGACTTTCCGATAGTTGGACCAAAAATGTCTTCCTTCCCTATCCCTATCTCCGCATTAAAATCTCCCAGAACGATCTTAATATCATGGGCCACCGCTGCTCCGGTCATATTCTCTCTCTAGGCGCTCGTAGAAAATATCCTTGGTCTGCTCATCTTTGTCTTCCGTCGGGGCATGGGCACAAAAAAGGCTGATGTTGAAGAATTTGGCTTTTAGGCGAATTGTGGCTGGCCTTTCGTCCACCGGAATAAGGCTGGAGACAAGGTGTTTCAGTCTCCGACTATCCACAAATCTGCAGCCAAATTCATGGCTCGTATTATGGCTGCTATAGTACAATTCGTCACCGTTTGGTGTTGTTGTGACGTCACTACCGGTCCATCGCACTTCCTGTAAGGCGGTAATATCTGCCTTGTACTTCTTTTATATAACCGTCAGCGCTTATACTGTACCTTCTATATGGAGAAGGTGAACATTCCTGGTACAGATCCACAAATCATAGTCCTTTTTATACACTCCACCATAAGATGGGAGTATACTAATTTCTTCATTCTGTTTGTAACTCCTCGAAATATTTCTCGAAATTTTTCGTGTCCGTCCGTCTGCCTGTCGAAAGCACTCTAACTATCGAAGGAGTAAAGCTAGCCGCTTGAAATTATGCACAAACACTTCTTATTAGTGTGGATCGGTTGGGATCGTAAATGGGCCATATAGGTCCTTGTTTTGATATAGCTGCCATATAAACCGATCTTGGGTCTTGACTTCTTGAACCTCTAGAGTGCGCAATTCTTATCCGATTGGAATGAAATTTTGCACGACGTGTTTTGTTATGATATCCAACAACTGTGCCAAGTATGGTCTAAATCGGTCTATAACCTGATATAGCTGTCATATAAACCGATCTTAGGTCTTGACTTCTTGAGCCTCTAGAGGGCGCAATTCTTATCCGATTTGAATGAATTTTGGCACGTAGTATTTTTTTATAGTATCCAACAACTGTGCCAAGTATGGTTCAAATCGGATGATTAACTGATATAGCTGCCATATAAACCGATCTTGGTTCTTGACTTCTTGACCCTCTAGAGGGCGCAATTCCTATCCGATTTGACTGAAATTTTGCATGACGTATTTTATTCTTACTTTCAACAGCTGTGTCAAATAAGGTTCAAATCGGTTCATAACCTGATATAGCAGTAGTATAAACCGATCTTGGGTCTTGACTTCTTGAGCCTTTAGAGGTCGCAATTTTTATTCGATTTGCCTGAAATTTTGTACGACGGATCCTCTCATGAACATCAGCATACGTGTTTATAATGGTCTGAATCGGTCTATAGCCCGATACAGCTCCCATATAAATCGATCTCTCTTTTTTACTTCTTGAGCCCCCAAAGGGCGCAATTCTTATTCGAATTGGCTGACATTTTACACAGGTCTCCAACATATAATTCAATTGTGGTCCAAACCGGATCATATCTTGATATCGCTCTAATAACAGAGCAAATCTTTTCTTATATCCTTTTTTGCCTAAGAAGAGATGCCGGGAAAAGAACTCGACATATGCGCTCAATGGTGGAGGGTATATAAGATTCGGCCCGGCCGAAATTAGCACGCTTTTACTTGTTTCTTTGTTTCTCAGCGTGATTCTAATAGTTTTCCGGGGGCGGGTTACTAGCCCAGCGCTTCAACCGCATGGATTTTATGGGATCGCACGTGTATCCCTGGATGTCGGTAGTCACTTGCTCCAAAAACCGATGCTCACCTTCAGCCATCCTGGGAACAGCCGCTGATGTTCACCATTGGTTATTTGAAGGCGCCCATAACTCGCCTTGCATCTGCAGTATCATTGCACTCAGTAGACTCTCCTCTCGAAATTGCTGACTACCCGCGGCCACATTTTTGGCTACCCTGCATAAAAACGAAGCTTTCCTGTATCCGCAACCTGTAGACCTAAGATTTCCGCGATAACGATGGACAACAAACATGTCGGAGCTCACAATTGCAGCCAATATGGTGCTCATAGTTATCCCGTGTCGGTCCGTACGGTGCTAAACACCATATGCCTGAGATTGGCAGATTTAGCTTTGTTTATCAATCGCAATAATAATACCATAGTGGGGGTATAAAAACAAAATCTTTTCAAGAAATTCACTATCATGTAATGCCATCAAGATGTGTTCTTTACGTCTGCTTTCGACAACAGGTACTTTCTGCCTCAAACTTTGCCGTTTGTACCGACATTTATTCATATTTAAATTTAATTGTCTTAAGTACATGACACAACACACACACACACACACACCCACACACATCAATTTAAATACAAATGTCGTTGTAAATGACTGTATTATTCAAACACCAAGAGAATTGTGCTTAACGGCAGCACAATGATCCGGATGAAAACTGTATGACAGTCAAGGATTTTTAGATTCCTAGCAAAGCAAGGTACTTGGAAATGAAGAGAGAAAAAAAAAAAAGAAAACGGCGGTGCGCTTGGAGTTGTTACATTTGCAGGGGGATTGTTCATATTCTAAATTGATTTAAATTCAAGTAGATTTTTATGACAACAATGAGTATCATCGTCATCATTGTTGTCATCCAGCGACTGCAACCAAATCTTCCTAGTTGCCATGACCGCGGCAAAGGCTCATAGAAGCGCGCATCAACGTCCTTTGTGCCTTTTTACCATTTCGAGTGAAGAGACAGACATAATGAAGAACAATTTAAATTTGCATAAATTCGATTCAAATTTATTTATCTTTTCCCATTTCACCATCACCAAAGAAGGAGTCGATCATTAGACTCTCTTTATGTGCATTTTGTTAAACAAATCCTTGGCCTCTTGGGTTCCTTTGCCTTCTTTTTCTGTTTTTACTTTTGTGTGTCCCCTTTGCCAAGGGTGAGATTGGAGTAGAGCTATGTTGTGTTAGTTACCTCTATCTGTTGACGGGGAAAATGGTGATTGGTGTTTTCCTTCGAATGGAAATTATTAATGGAGGAAATGGCAAATAGAAATTACCCATCTAAAAAAAGTCACTTTTCACAAATTGAATGCATGCGGAAGTTTCTGTAATGAACGACGACGACGACGACGACGATGATGATGATGATGATGACGGTGATGGTAGTGATGTGCGCATAACTTAAAATGGAAATTGCCAATAGTTGTTGGAGTTTTTTTGTGAAAATATTTTTTTTTTTTGTTTTTGGTAAATATTTGGCTGCTGATGGAAATGAGAAATTTTCCATGTCATTGACCACTGGCTACTATGGAATATTTTTGCTGAATTCGCCAAAAAATGAGTTGGTTAATGTTATTGGCAGTTTGTGATTGCCGGGGACTACCACTGGCTGTGTGTTACTGTAAGTTGGCTTTGGAGTTTTTACAACTTTTATTAACACGCCAAGTGTCCAATGCAACCAACAAATTACCTTAACTAAATAACCATATCAAAAATAGCAAGACTTCAAATTATGAAAACTTTTGTCTACTTTTTTTGGTAAAATATATATGAAAGATAAATTTCTTTGTGTTTGGAGTAAAATAGGCACATAATGTAGGAAAACACATAAAAAACACAAAGGATACATTTTTAAAATTGAATTAACAGAATTTCTAGCATACTTTTAGGTGCTAATCATAGAATGGTGGGTATATCCTTTTATACCCACCACCATAGGATAGGGGGTATATTCATTTAATCATTCCGTTTACAACACATCGAAATATCAATTTCCGACCCTACAATGTATATATATATTTCGGGTCGTCGTAAAAATCTAAGACGATTTAATGATGTCCGTGAGTCTGTCCGTCCGACTATTGTCATCGCTCTTCAGCCTTCAAAAATTGACATATTGAGCTGAAATTTGGCACAGATACGTCTTTCTGATTCACGCTGGTTAAGTTTTTGAACGGGCCAAATCGGACTATATCTGGATATAGCTGCTATATAGACCGATCTGCAGATAAAGGGTCTTATGCCCATAATTGCTTTAGTTTTTATGCGATTTCGCTGAAATTTGAAACAATGAGTAGTTTGATGCCTCCTTATATCTGATCCAAATGTGGTTAGGATCGGACTATATTTAGATACAGCTGCCATATAGACCGATCTGCCGATAAAGGGTCTGAAGCATATAAAAGTTTTAGTTATTATTCGATTTCGATGAAATTTGAAACCATTAAATTTGTAATTTAATTGTACGTGCATTTTAATCTTTTATAATTTTTATACCCTACACCACTACTATGGTACAGGGTATTTTAACTTAGTGCATCGGCTTGTAACACCCAGAACTATAGACCCATTGATAAGTATATCGATCGACTCAGAATCACTTTCTGATTCGACTTAGCTATGTCCGTCTGTCTGTCCGTCTGTTCATGTTAATTTGTGTACAAAGTAAAGGTGGCAATTTTCGCCCGATCATCTTTAAATGTGGTACAGGCATGTTTATCGGCCTAGACACGAAGCCTATTGAAATTGGAAAAAATCGGTTCAGATATAGCTCCTATATATGTGTTCGTCTGGTTTGGACTAACATTGCAATGACGTGCTAATCTGTTAACTGATTCCGTCGAAATTTGGCACGAAGAATTTTCTCTTGACTTTCGACATTACTGGAGAATTTCATAGAAATCGGTTCAGAGTTAGATATAGCTCTCATGTATATATATAATCCCGATTTTCACTCCTTGAGCAACTTCAAGCGCTTTTTATGACCAATCCTGCAACGCCCTCCACAACACCCTCCACAACGCCCTCCACAACGCGCTCCATAATGCTCTCCATAACGCCCTCCACAATGCACTCCACAACACAATCCACAACTCCCTCCACAACGCCCTCCACAACGCCCACCGCAACGCCCTCCACAACGCCCTCCACAACGCCCTCCACATCGCCCTCCACAACGCCTTCCACAACACCCTCCACAATGCCCTCCACAACAACCTCCACAACACACTCCACAACTCCATCTACAACGCCCTCCACAACAACCTCCACAACACCCTCCACAACGCCCTCCACAACGCCCTCCACAACGCCCTCCACAACGCCCTCCACAACACCCTGCACAACGCCCTCTACAACGCCCTCTTCAACGCCCTCCATAACGCCCTCTACAACGCCCTCCATAACGCTCTCCATAACGCCCTTCACAACACACTCCATAACACCCTCCATAACGCCCTCCATAACGCTCTCCATAACTCCTTCCACAATGCCCTCCACAACACACTCCACAACACACTCCACAACACACTCCACAACACACTCCACAACGCCCTCCACAACACCCTCCACAACGTCCTTCACAACGCCCTCCATAACGCCCTTCACAATGGCATCCACAACGCCCTCCACAATGCCCTCCACAAAACCCTCCATAACGCCCTCCACAACGCCGCCATAATGCCCTCCACAACGCCCTCCACAACGCCCTCCACAACGCCCTCCACAACGACCTTGACAATATCTAAGATGTTTGGTCGAAATCGGTTTAGAATTGGACTTATCTTTCTTTACTGGTTTTTTCTACAAAGAATTTTTATGAACATTTACATCTGCCACCAAAAACACACCTATTATAACATTTCCATTCATTTATGCATTTATTCATTCATTTATTCACTGCATTTCTTTGTTTCTGCTTTTGTTTAAGGTCTGTCAAGCATCCAATCAATTTGGCGAGCAGCGCATCGAAATTCGTCTATTTGTGAACTCATATGTCTCCGTTCACATACTGCCACAAGTTCAAATTGTCAATTCAGGCGGAACGGCAATTTTCAATTGTTCCACAACGGGTTCGGCAATCGATAACATCGAATGGCTGCACAATGGCAAGCCATTGCAGGAGGACAACATACTGACGACCGGCAGAGATAAGTAAGTAGTGGAAGCTTTTAAAACTAAACCAAACGAAAAAAAAACGAATGTTCTATTTTACCACACACACACATACACATATTCAATACTCTCAAACTTTATATGAGGGAATGGGAAATATATTGCAACGCATATGTAATCCCACATTAGCGGGATTTGCTTTGCAAAACCACGCAAGTAACAGATTATATGTATAGAAGAATATATTGGGTTGCCCAAAATATATTGAATATATTGGGTTGCGGATTTTTTAAAAGAAAGTAAATGCATTTTTAATAAAACTTAGAATGAACTTTAATCAAATATATTTTTTTTACACTTTTTTTCTAAAGCAAGCTAAAAGTAACAGCTGATAACTGACAGAAGAAAGAATGCAATTACAGAGTCACAAGCTGTGAAAAAATTTGTCAACGCCGACTATATGAAAAATCCGCAATTACTTTTTGGGCAACCCAATAATAATCAATTTTATTGTGAATGAAGGAGAGAGGAAATGCTTTAAGTTGAATTTTTAGAATTTTTACTTTTGAAGTCTAAACATCTAGCGCGTTGGAGAAACATGCAAAAGGATGTGCATTCTTGTTGAATGGCCATACAAATATTTTTACGGCATTTTACAGTTTTAATACATGACTTTGAATTCAGAGATCTATATGGCAGCTATATACAAAACTGAACCGATCTGGCCCTAATTGAAGAAGGACGTCGAAGGCTCCAACACAACTCATTGTCCCAAATTTCGGCAAAATCGGACAATATATGTGCCTTTTATGGGACCAAAACCTTAAATCGAGATACCGGTCTATATGCCAGCTATATCCAAATCTGGACCGATCTGGGCCAAATCGAAAAAGGATGTCGGGTGGCCTAACCCAACTCACTTTCCCAAATTTCAGCAAAATCGGATAATAAATGTTGCTTTTATGGGACTAAGACCCTAAATCGGCGGAGCGGTTTATATGGGGGCTATATCAAGATATAGTTCGATATAGCCCATCTTCGAACTTAACCTGATTATGAACAAAGCAAGAATCTGTGCACAGTTTCAGCTCAATATCTCTAGTTTTAAAGACTGTGGTGTGATTTCAACAGACAAACGGACTGACATGGCTAGATCGTCTAGGATTTTTAAGACGATCAAGAATATAGGGTTGGAAATGGATATTTTGGTGTGTTGCAAACGGAATGACAAAATGAATCCTTAGGTGGTGGGTATAAAAAGTAATCTCTAAAATAAAATTTTAAGTTAGGAATTCCGCTCTACTTACAAAATCCATAATTGTTTACCATACCACTCTCCTAAGTTGGTTCATGTCTGGTTTTGTGTCCCCACCTAAGTACCAGTGTCTTTTAGCCGCGAAAGCCGGGCAATGAGGTAGGAATTGCTCCAACTTCTCATCATCTTCCCCACATGCCCTACACATGCTATCACTCGCCGCATCGATTTTGCATAAGTGAGCCCGTAGTCCTATTTGTCCCGTTATGATACCAAAAGCTATACTAACCTCATTCTTACTTCCTCGTCCTCTCACGATCTGGATCAGCCCATAGGATTTTCGCCGTCCTACGACTGTCTCACAGTGTTATGTGTTTTTCGCCCACACCCTTAACTCAGACTGCGTCGATCCGAAAGTTTTCCTGTTAAACAAGTTTATTGACGGCAGTCCTCTGGCCTTCACTGTCAAATTGTCTGCCATTTCATTCCCCCTTACTCCGTTATGGCCCGTCAACCAAACAATGCGAATTGTGCCATCCTCAGAGAAGGCGTTAGTCTCCTTCATACACTGTCTTAGACTGTTCGTGACCTTACCGTCTTAGTTGTTGTTGCCCTTATTGCCATTTTACTATCGGTAAAGATGTTCACTCTCGATGGCCGTTAGCACCACACCACCTCACGCATTGCATGATCGCCCAGATCTCTGCGTGCAGCACTGTATCAGGCATTCAAAAACAAATCTCAATCGTTCGCTTCTCAATGTAGACCCTAGGCCCATTCTTTCCTCTTGCTTTGATCCATCCCTTGAACATGATCTCCCAGATGGCAATACAAGGGTTCCGTCAGTCCAAGACTGTGCTGCAGGCAGCCGTGCCTCGCACTTGACCTCAAGTGTCGTCTCAGGAAGCCGTCTCCACTACCCTAGAGGGCGTGGTCCTCATCGCTCCGCCAATGCCAAGACAACATGTTCTCCGAATCTGTTGCATGGTCCTTATGTTGCTCTTTTTCTCCATAGCAATCCACCGAACAACTGAGGGGTAAGTGAGTATTGGTCTAATCCCGCTCTTGTAGAGCCAATGGACTATCCTGGGATTCAGGCCCCATTTCAAGCCTACGGCCCGTCTACATAGTGCCCAACATATGGGAGCCTTCTCAGTACGATTAAGTGCCAATTAAGTTTTCTATCCAAAATTACTCCTAAGTATTTCGCCTAGTCAGATATTAAATCGTCTACGATTATTGCGATTTGTAGGGTCGGAAGTGGGTATTTTGATGAGTTCTTAATCTAGGCTTTATCGGGTCTGACTTATATTCTAGTCTGAGATCTATGGGCTGGCTCTTTTAATCCCGGAAAAGTGATTCACTCATGGAGAGGATATCATACTAAGTCTCGGTGTGGCGGGCCAATGGCACGAGTGAATGTTCGCGGGCTCTTATGTTTGAATGTCAAAAGCGAGGTGCTGGCTACGGGTAGCTTGGAGACTTGATTCGCTCACGGCATGGAAGTTACTCAGTCACGGAGTAGCAGTCGCAGACAAATGACACGAGTGAGGGTTCGCTGGTTTAACGGCTCTTATGTCCGCAGGACAAAGTCAACGTGCTGGATATGCGTATCTCGGTGGCGTGATTCACTCACGGAGTGTATATTATGACCCCAAGTCTCGGTGTGTCGGTCGCAGGCCAATGTATGTTCGCGGGCTCAGCAGCTCTTATGTCTGAAAGAAAAAAGCGAAGTGCTGGCTACAGGTATTTTGAAGACGTGATTCGCTCACGGCGTGGATGCGTCACTCAGTCACGGGTAGCGGTCGTAGAGTAATGGCACGAGTGCGTATTGTCAGGTTTACAGGCTTTAATGTCTGATGGACAAAGGCAATATGCTGGCTATGTGTGTCTCGGTGACGTGATTCACTCACGGAGTGTATATTTTGACAATAAGTCCATGTAAAGCGGTCGCAGGCCATTGGCACGAGTGTATGCTCGCGGGCTCAGCAGCTCTTATGTCTAAATGACAAAAGCGAGGTGCTGGCTACGCATAGCTTGGAGACGTGATTCGCTTACGGCGTGGATGCGTCACTCAGTCACGGGTAGCGGTCGTAGACTAATGGCACAAGTGCGTGTTGTCAGGTTTAAAGGCTCTTATGCCTGATGGACAAAGGCAATGTGCTGGCTATGCGTATCTCGATGAAGTGATTCACTCACGGAGTGTATATTGTGAAAAGAAGTTTCAGTGTGGCGGTCGCAGATCGAAGGCCCGAGTGAGTGTTCGCGACCTCAATGGACTTTATGTCTGCAGGACAAAGGCGAGGTGCTGGCTACGGGACGTGATTCGCTCACGGCGTGGAAGCGTCACTCAGTCACTGTGTGTTCGCGGGCTCAACGGCTTTTATGCCTGATGGACAAAGGCAATGTGCTGGCTATGTATATCTCGGTGAAGGCCAATGGCACGAGTGAATGTTCGCCGGCTCAGCAGCTCTGATATCTGAATGGCAAAAATCAGGTGGTGGCTACGGGTAGTTCGGAGACATGATTTGCTCACGGCATGAAAGCGCCACTCAGTCACAGGGTAGTAGTCGTAGACAAATGACGCCAGTGAGAGTTTGCGGGCTCAACGGCTCTTATGCCTGATGGACAAAGGCAATGCGCTGGCTATGTGTATACCGGTGAAGTGATTTACTCTCGACTTAGATTCATCCTCGCAAGATTAGTTTCTTCTTGTCATCATGAGTTTTCCTACGATTCCAGGGGCAGTTGTGAGATCTGTGGAACCATTCCAGTACAGCAATTAGATGTGGGAAAAAAATACAAAACCTACTATTAAATGCTTAACTTGAATACTATCACCAATCAGCGAAATACAGGCTCTAATGGACGCAAACATTCAACATTTTAATTCAGTTTTTTATACCCTCTACCATAGGATGGGGGTATACTAATTTCGTCATTCTGTTTGTAATTCCTCGAAATACTCGTCTGAGACCCCATAGAGTATATACATTCTTGATTGTCATGATATTTTAAGTCGATCCTGCCATGTCCGTCCGTCAGCCCGTCCGTCGGTTCGTCCGTCAGTCCGTCCGTCAGTCCGTCCGTCAGTCCGTCCGTCAGTCCGTCCGTCAGTCCGTCCGTCAGTCCGTCCGTCAGTCCGTCAGTCCGTCCGTCAGTCCGTCCGTCAGTCCGTCCGTCAGTCCGTTCGTCAGTCCGTCCGTCAGTCCGTCCGTCAGTCCGTCCGTCAGTCAGTCCGTCCGTCCGTCCGTCAGTCCGTCCGTCCGTCCGTCTGTCCGTCCGTCTGTCTGCCTTTCTGTCGAAAACACTCTCACTTTCGAAGGAGTAAAGCTATCCGCTTGAAATTTTGCACAGATACTCCTTCTAAGTGCAGGTCAGTTGGGATTGTAAATGGGCCATATCGGTCCATTTTTTGATATCTCTAGAGGGCGTAATTCTTATCCGATTTGGCTGATATTTTGCATGCAGTGTTTCGTTATGACGACCAATAACTGTGCCAAGTATGGCTTAAATCGGTTCATAACCTGATATAGATGTTATGTAAACCGATCTAGGGTCTTGACTTTTTGAGCCTCTAGAGGGCGTAATTCCCATCCGATTTGGCTGAAATTTTGCATGACGTGTTTCGTTATGATGTCGAACAACTGTGCCGAGTACGGTGTAAATTGGTCTATAACCTGATATAGCTCCCATATAAACCGATCATGGATCTTGACTCCTTGAGCTGTCATATAAACCGATCTGGGGTCTTGACTTCTTGAGCCTCTAGAGGGCGTAATTCCTATCCGATTTGGCTGAAATTTTGCATGAGATGTTTGATTAAAGTTTTTAACAACTGGGCCAATTATGGTTCAAATCGGTCCATAACCTGACATAGCTGTCATATAATCCGATCTGGGGTCTTGACTTCTTGATCCTCTAGAGGGCGTAATTATTATCCGATTTGGCTGAAATTTTGCACAACGGCTTCTCCCATGACTTTTAATATGCGTGTCAAATGGTATGAATCGGTCTTTAGCCTGATACAGCTCCCCTATAAACCGATCTCCCTATTTTACTTTTTGAGCCCCTAAAAGGCCCAGTTATTGTTCGATTTCGCTTAAATTGTACACATAGACTTCTACTGTGGTCTCCAACACTCAATTGAATTAGCATAGCAATTCTTTTTTTTCCCCTTTGTTTGTCTAAAAAGAGATACCGGGAAAGAACTCGACAAATGCGATCAATGGTGGAGGGTATATAAGATTCGGCCGGCCGAACTTAGCACGCTTTTACTTGTTTCGCATTACAATTTGGTATGTTTCCTCTTCTTGTTGGCTGCAATTGTACAGAGTATTATCCAACTTAAATACAAAACAATTCGATGACTTTTCAGTTAATCGTTGTGGGATTTGTTGATTTTTTTTTTAAATTTTGTGATTGATGGTTTTTGGGTTAAAGCGACATTCAGGCTTGGGAAAATCCATTGGAACTTAAATCCATTGAATTTAAAAATGCTTTTAAAGTGTTTAACATGAAATCAGATTTTATAGCCAAATCAATGCATTGAAATCCTTTTTTGAAGTCCCCAATTTTCATTGCTAACATAAAGAGTTTACAATTCCTTGAAGCTTTTTCATCATTCACTATCTGAAAAATTAAGCCCTTGCTTAATGATGAGTAGCTGGTTTATTCCCTAAATACCTTGCCCAAACATCCATCATTCATTGCTGCCCGAGAGGGCCAAACATAAATATTTATTTAAGCATAAACTCCCCAATAATAATGGCATTTTCATAAGCCAGTATTTTTCTTCTTCTACTTATATTCAGTAAATCTTTTCACGTTTGCCACAGATTTGTTGAGATCGTAGCATAAGAAGCTGAAAACGGAAAAATATGAGTAGAACAATTCCACAACGAAACTAAGGAACATAAATCCTATTCATAATCTTTGCTGACCTCGGCACATCCCAATTACGATT
>NW_026739251.1:0-28683 GCF_963082655.1 Stomoxys calcitrans | reverse complement strand
TGAGAATTACGACCTCTAAAAGCTCAAAAAGTCTAATCGGGATATCGGTTTATATGGCAGCGGATTTTGACAATACTTGGCACTGTTGTTAAAAGCCATTCTTCAACCATATTTGCAAAATTTCAGTCAACTCGGATGTGAATGGCGCCCTCTAGTGGCTCAAGAAGTCAAGATCCAAGATTGGTTTATATGGTAGCTATATTAGGTTATGGACCGATTTAGAACATACTTAGAAAAATTTGTTGAAGTCTTAACAAACCACTTCGTGCAAATTTCAGTCAAATCGGATAAGAGTTGAGCCCTCTATTGGCTCAAGAAGTCAAGATCGGTTTATATAGCAGCTATATCAGGTCATGGACCGATTTGAACCATTCTTAGCACATTTGTTGGAAGTCATAACAAAAAACTGCAACGTGCAAAATTTCAGTCCGATCGGATAAGAATTGCGCCCTCTAGTGGCTCAAGAAGTCAAGATTCAATATCGGTTTTTATGGCAGCTATATCAGTTTATAGATCGATTTGAACCATATTTATCACATTTGTTGGAAGTCATAACAAAACGCTTCGTGCAAAATTTCAGTTAAATCGAATGAGAATTGCGCCCTCTAGTGGCAAAAGAAGTCAAGATACAAGATCGGGTTATATGGCAACTATATCAGGTTATGAACCGATTTGAACAATTCTTAGCACAGATGTTGGAAGTCATAACAAAACACTTTGTGCAAAGTTTCAGTCTAATCAGATAATAATTGCGCCCTCTAGTGGCTCAAGAAATCAAAATTCAATATCGGTTTATATAGCAGCTATATGAAGTTATGGACCGATTTGAACCATACTAAGCATTGTTGTTGGAAGTTATAACAAAACACTTTGTGCAAAGTTTCAGTCAAATCGGATAAGAATTGCGCCCTCTAGAGGTCTAATAAGCCAAGATCCAAGACCGGTTTATATGACAGCTATATCAGGTTATGGACCGATTTAAAACATACTTAGGAAAATTTTCTGAAGTCAAAACCCCAAATCTGTTTATCCAATCGGATAAGAACTGAGCCCTCTAGTGGCTCAAAATCAAGATTCAATATCGGTTTATATAGCAGCTATATCAAGTGATGATCCGATTCGAACCATACTTATCACATTTATTGGATGTCATAACAAACCACTTCGTCCAAAATTTCAGTCAAATCGGATGAAAATTGCGCCCTCTAGTGGCTCAAGAAGTCAAGGTCCAATATCGGTTTATATGGCAGTTATATCAAAACATGAACCGATATGGCCCATTTACAATCCCAACTGACCTACACTGATAAGAAGTTTTTGTGCAAAATTTCAAGCGGCTAGCTTTACGCGTTCGACCTCTATCGTGATTTCGACAGACGGACGGATGGATATGGCTTGATCGACTCAGAACGTTTTGGATGTGAGTGGCCAACCAGATACTTAGTCCCTAATATTCATATCAGTTTCGTAATCATAGAATTTTCGATTGATCACCATTTTGCCCCGACAGGCAAACATGTCCTTTTTTGGGGTTTTTTGGAGTGAGGCGGTCCCCCTGATTAACCGTAACCCTAAATAAAGGGTGATTTTTTTGAGGTTAGGATTTTCATGCATTAGTATTTGACAGATCACGTGGGGTTTCAGCCATGGTGTCAAAGAGAAAGATGCTCAGTATGCTTTGACATTTCATCATGAATAGACTTACTAACGAGCAACGCTTGCAAATCATTGAATTTTATTACCAAAATCAGTGTTCGGTTCGAAATGTGTTCATTCACCGTAACGTTGCGTCCAACAGCATCTTTGAAAAAATACGGTCCAATGATTCCACCAGCGTACAAACCACACCAAACAGTGCATTTTTCGGGATGCATGGGCAGTTCTTGAACGGCTTCTGGTTGCTCTTCACTCCAAATTCGGCAATTTTGCTTATTTACGTAGCCATTCAACCAGAAATGAGCCTCATCGCTGAACAAAATTTGTCAAAATTTGAACACATTTCGAACCGAACACTGATTTTGGTAATAAAATTCAATGATTTGCAAGCGTTGCTCGTTAGTAAGTCTATTCATGATGAAATGTCAAAGCATACTGAGCATCTTTATCTTTGACACCATGTCTGAAATCCCACGTGATCTGTCAAATACTAATGCATGAAAATCCTAACCTCAAAAAAATTACCCTTTATTTATACCACATTCGTATATATCTTTTGAGTCCTTTCATTTGAGAAGGATGGTCCGAAATAGAAACTTTGGACCAATTTTTATACCCTCCACCATAGGATGGGGGTATACTAATTTCGCCATTCAGTTTGTAACACCTCGAAATATGCGTCTAAAACCCCATAGAGTATATATATTCTTGATCGTCATGTCATTTTAAGTCGATCCAGCCATGTCCGTCCGTCTATCCGTCCGTCCGTCTGTCTGTCGATAGCACGCTAACTCGAAGGAGTAAAGTTAGCTGCTTGAAATTTTGCACAAATACTTTTTATTAGTGCAGATCGGTTGGTATTGTAAATGGGCCAAATCGGTCCATATTTTGATATAGCTGCCATATAAACCGATCTTGGGTCTTGACTTCTTGAGCCTCTGGAGGGCGCAATTCTCGTCCGATTTAATTGAAATTTTGCACGCAGTGTTTTGGTAGCACTTCCAACAACTACGCTAAGTATGTTTCAAATCGGTTTATAACCTGATATAGCTGCCATATAAACCGATCTTGGGTCTTGACTTCTTGAGCCTCTAGAGGGCGCAATTCTCGTCCAATTTGTAGTGTTTTGGTATCACTTTCAACAACTGTGTGAAGTATTGTCAAAATCGGTTCATAATCTGGTATAGCTGTCATATAAACCGATCTTGGATCTTGATTTCTTGAGCCAATAGAACGCATAATTCTAATCCGATTTGGCTGAAATTTTGCATGAAGTGTTTTGTTATGACTTCCAATAACTTTGCCAAGTATGGCATAAATCGGCATAGAACCTGATATAGCTGCCATATAAACCGATCTGGGATCTTGACTTCTTGAACCTCTAGAGGGCGCAATTCTCATCCGATTTGGGTTGAAATTTTGTACAACGGCTTCCCTCATGACCTTCATCATACGTGTCTAATATAGTCTGAATCGATCTATAGCTTGATACAGCTCTCATATAAACCTATCTCCCGATTTTGCTTCTTGAGCCCCTACAAGGTGCAATTCTTATCCGAATGAACTGAAATATTACACAATGACTTCTACAATGTTCAGCATTCATTTATGGTCCGAATCGGACTATAACTTGATATAGCTCCAATAGCATAACAGTTCTTATTGAATATTCTATGTTTGTCTAAAAAGAGATACCGCTCATAGGACTCGACAAATGCGATCAATGGTGGAAGGTATATAAGATTCGGCCCGGCCGAACTTAGCACTTGTTAATTCCAGGCTCGTACGCTACTTTTAAATAGCTCTCATTTGACAGCAAATTGTCCCAATCGTATAACAATTTTTTTTAGTTGGGGCGCTATCCCAAACTTTATATCGCTTAATTTTGAGCATCCATTTGGAGGCCACCGTAGCGCAGAGGTTAACATGTCCGTCTATGAGCGTCATAGACGGACATGTTATTCGCATTAGAAAAATTTTTCACCGGTGGTCTTCTCCTCCTAATGATGGCAACATTTGTGAGGTACTATGCCATGTAAAACTTCTCTCCAAAGAGGTGTCGCACTGCGGCACGCCGTTCGGACTCGGCTATAAAATTGAGGCCCCTTATAATTGAGCTTGAACTTGAATCGGACTGCACCCATTGATATGTGAGAAGTTTGCCCATGTTCCTTAGTGGAATGTTCATGGGCACAATTTGCAATTTCCGAGGTCCTCCCCTATTATAGCTTGGTTTTTGGTTCCTACATTCTGTGAAAATTCCATGAAAATCGATTTAGCCTATTTTAAGCCTTTATGTAACTAACCAATACACAAACTATCAAACAAGCTTCTTAATGCGATCTGGGTGGTTCAACTGTAGGAATTAGAAGGCATCTTCCTTCTCCTGTGCCACGTCTAAGTGGGTCTGATGCCAGAGTGCCACTTAAACCTACCCTACATTGTTTCCATATTCAGAGATTAGTTGTGAAATAATTAAAATAAATAACAATTACCTTTCAAAATCACCGCTCCTCATTAACATCAAAATTGACATCTGCAATAAAGGTGGATAATAAAATTAATTTGTAACTTTTGAAGGATTTTGAAGTATAAAAGCATTGTTATCACTCTTTTCTTAGTATATAAAATCCCCTTTGTTGATAAAAGCCACGAAAATATGTCGTAACCAGATATGAAAACTTTTACAAAGTACATATTTCGTATACATATATGTGAAGATTTCCCGGAAATACCAATATTTTGACTCTTGTCAACGATATCAAATCCAAAAAAAAATAAAACAAAGCAAACATTTGCTTAATCAAATTTTATTCTCGGGAAAAATTCACACAAACTGCATTTCAAAGACATAGCCGAAAAATTTATCCCGCCTCAGACTTATAACAAGGGCAATATATCGCCGAACACTACAATTCTCGATGCTTCACGTGTCTTTCATGTCATTTCAGTTAATTCCCAAGAAAAAAAAGGGTAAAAATTCCTACAGAAATCAAAATCAAAAAAAATCTTTCCTTTCGATTTGTAAGCAATCATGAAATACCCCACAACCTGAAATCCTATTCCCATCAAATGGACCATCCAAAACATATCAGACCTAAAAGAGTTGCCAAGCAATAAAGAAAAATTTTTGAAGAACAAGTAAAAACTTGAATATTTTAGTCGGGCCGAATTTTTGGATCCACCACCATGGATGGGCTAAAGATGTCAAATCGGTCTATGGGTTTATATGGTAACTAAATCATCTCATCGATGATTGGCATTGATCAAGTCTGCGTCACGAGTTTGGCTAAGACTAAAAGCATGGTGCACTACAGGAGCAAAGCTGTCTTTTTCAAGATTGAGAAGACTAGGATAGGCAGAAATTCTCATTTTGAGACATCAGGCCGTGCAGTGGCAGGTGACACAATACCGCCCAACGACAATTACAGCCTCTCTCACTATTGGAAAGACTAGGATAAGCAAAGATCCTAATACTAAAATATCAGGCAGTGCTGAGGCGAGAGACCCAACACAACCTAACAAATTGGGACCCGACGACGGACCCATCACCGACTTCAAGATTCGGAATACTGGGATAGGTAAAGATCCTAATATTGAAACATTAGGCAGCGCAGCGACAGGAGTCTCAATAATGCCTAACGAACAGGTTGCCATCACCTACTCCCAAGAAACCCATTTACTTAAGATTTGGAAGACTAAGATAGGCAAAGATCATAGTATTGCAACACCAGACAGTACAGGGTATGAATACTCAATACAGCTTAACGAACAGGGGCTGAGAACGAGACAATCACAGCCTCTCTCAAGATTGGAAAGGCTAGCATAAGCAAAAATCTTAATACTAAAATATCAGGCAGTGCAGAGGCAAAGACCCAGCACAACCTAACAAATTGGGACCCGACAACGAACCCATCACCGACTTCAAGATTCGGAATACTGGGATAGGAAAAGATCCTAATATTGAAACATTAGGCAGCGCAGCGACAGGAATCTCAATGCGGCCTAACGAACAAGGAGCCATCACCTACTCCCAAGAAACCCATTTACTCAAGATTCGGAAGACTAATATAGGCAAAGATCATAGTATTGCAACACCAGGCAGTACAGGGTATGAATACTCAATATAGCCTAACGAACAGGGACCCGACGATGGGATTATTACCGACTTTATAAAGAGTCGGAAGACTAGGATAGACAAAAAACTTAATACGATGACATCAGGCAGTATAGTGACAGGAAAGTCAATGCAGTCTAAAGAGCAGGGAGCAGATGATGAGATCATCACCTTCTCCCAAGATGCCCATTTACTGGAGGACCAATGATTGAGGTAATCCAGATAAACCTCCACCGAAGCGAGACAGCTACATACGTTCTGATGGACGAAATCAGCAAGGGCAAGCTTCATAATGCCTTAATGCAGGGGCCTTGGACGACCCGAAACAAAGTTTCTACACTGAACTATTGGGTTGCCCAAAAAGTAATTGCGGATTTTTTAGAAGAAAAGAAAGTTTAATCAAATATACTTTTTTTACACTATTTTTCTAAAGCAAGCTAAAAGTAACAGCTGATAACTGACAGAAGAAAGAATGCAATTACAGAGTCACAAGCTGTGAAAAAATTTGTCAACGCCGACTTTATGAAAAATCCGCAATTACTTTTTGGGCAACCCAATAAATCAACTACCAATTATTCTATGATAACTCTGGTACTCGGCCGAGACACTAAATAATTTTTAATTAAAGATTTTCCCCAGAGTTGTCAAAGTCGGATGCAACAGTGATTAGACAGGAAAAAGGTGGAGCATACCTGGCATCACATTATCTGCCTTTCGACTCTCTGTCATCGCCAACACCGACACCGGAGCTGCAACGACTGTTGAGGAAAGCAAAGAAGACAAGAGCATGGTACTCCCCTTTGGCTTACCAAACATATAACATTTTTTGAAAAATCTTTCCAGAGATGTCCAAACCGAGGTTCCCACGCTCTCTAAGAAAAATTTTAATATCTCGATTTTTATAACGATTTCAATCAGCATCAATACATTGGCGAATTCTGCTCCTATGGGGCTTTGAAATGAAGGCCACTTTTCTGATTTAATCTCCTTCAGAAATGTCCAAAATGTGGCCTGAAAAGTTTAAACTAATGTAGGCCCCCATTTTGTGGGTGTATATTTCAGCAACCAAAAAGCTGATTACATGGTGAAATAGTAAATTTAAAAAAAAATCCTTCCAGAAGTGTCCAAACTGCGATTCGTATGACCAACCTTAAAAACAAAATATGTCAATTTCTATAAGGATTTCAATTTTTATACCCTCCACCATAGGATGGGGGTATACTAATTTCGTCATTCTGTTTGTAACTCCTCGAAATATGCGTCAAAGACGTGACATTTGAAGTCGATATAGCCTTGTCCGTCCGTCCGTCTGTCTGTCGAAAGCACGCTAACTTTCGAAGGAGTAAAGCTAGCCGCTTGAAATTTTGCACAAATACTTCTTATTAGTGCAGGTCGGTTAGGATTGTAAGTGGGCCATATTGGTTTTGATATAGCCGCCATATAAACCGATCTTGATTCTTGACTTCTTCAGCCACTAGAATGCCCATTTTTTATCCGAGGGCACAATTCTTATTCGATTTGGCTGATTCTTATTCGATTTGCACAAGGTATTCTGTTATGACTTTCAACAACTGTGCTAAGTATGGCTCAAATCGGTTCATAACCTGGTATAGCTGTCATTTAAACCGATCTTGGATCTTGATTTCTTGAGCTGCTTGAAGGCGGAGCTCTCATCCGATGTGTCTGAAATTTTGCACGAGGTGTTTTGTTATGTCTTTCAAGAACTGTGGTTAGTATAGCGCAAATCGGTACATAACCTGATATAGCTGCCATATAAACCGTTCATGGGTCTTGATTTCTTCAACCGTCAGACGGCGCAATTATCATCCGATTTGGCTGAAATTTTGCATGAGGTGTTTTGTTATGTCTTCCAAGAACTGTGCTTAGTATAGCACAAATCGGAGCATAACCTAATATAGCTGCCATATAAACAGATAATGGGTCATGACTTATTCAGCTTTTAGAGGGCGCAATTCTTATCCGACTTGGCTGTAACTTTGCACAAGATATTCTGTTATGACATTCAACAACTGTGCTAAGTATGGTTCAAATCGGTTCATAACCTGGTATAGCTGCCATATAAACCGATCTTGGATCTTGACTTCTTGAGCCAATAGAGGGCGCAATTTTTATCCGATTTGTCTGAAAATTTGCATGAAGTGGTTTGTCATACCTTCCAATAACTGTGCTTAGTATAGCGCAAATCGGTACATAACCTGATATAGCTGCCATATCAACCGATCTTGAATCTTGACTTTTTGAGCCACTAGAGGGCGCAGTTCTTATCCTATTTGGCTGAAATTTTGCATGAAATGTTTTGTTATGACTTCCAACATCTGTGCCAAGTATGCTTCAAATCGGGTTATGTTTTGATATAGCTGCCATATAAACCGATCTAGGATCTTGACTTCTTGAGCCTTTAGAGGGCGCAATTTTCATCCGATTTGGCAGGCATTTTGTACAACGACTTCTCTCATGACCTTCAATATACGTGTCTTATATGGGCTGAATCGATCAATAGCTTGCTACAGCTCACATATAAACGGATCTCCCGATTTTGCTTCTTGAGCCCCTACAAAGCGCATTTCTTATCCGAATGAACTGGAATATTGCACAATGACTTCTACAATGTTCAGCATTCATTTATGGTCCGAATCGGACTACAACTTGATGTAGCTCCAATAGCATAACAGTTCTTATTCAATATTCTTTGTTTGCTTAAAAAGAGATATTGCGCATAGAACTCGAAAAATGCTTAGCACGCCCTTACTTGTTTTACTTTACAGATGACTCTCCAATTATTATTTGTAATATACCCACCACATTAGGATGGGGATATACTAATTTAGTCATTCTGTTTGCAACTTCTCGAAATATTCATCTAAGGCCCAATAAAGAAATCACGATAGCGGTCGTAAGCGTAGAGCTAGCCGCTTGAAATTTTGCACAGATACTTAAAATTAATGTAGTTCGTTGGGGATTGCAAATGGGCCATATCGACTCAGATTTAGATATAGCTTCCATATAAACCGATCTGCCGATTTGACTTCTTGAGCCCTTGCAAGCCGCATTTTTTGTCCGATTTGGCTGAAATTTTGCACGTAGCCATGTCCGTCCGTCCGTCGACTAGATCGAATCGGAATGTCGAGACGATCCAGAATATGTATACCTTATTTCGAGGTGCTACAAACGGAATGACTAGGTTAGTATGCCCCCATCCTATGGTGGTGGGTATAAAAAACCTATAGAAATGATATTTTGACAAAATTTCCCATAGAAATGATATTTTGACATAGTTTCCTTAGAAAGGAAACTTTGATAATATTGCCAATGGAAAGGAAATTCTAACAAAATTTCCTATACAAATGAAATGTTGACAAAACTTCCCCTGGAAACGCAATTTTAAAAATTTAGTTGTTCGACCCCCAATATGTTGTAGAAAAACATTAAAGTTGGCAACCCTGCCAACTGAATGACTGCGCTGTTGGTTTTGCAATCGTCGTATTTGGCAGAGCGGCATTTGATACGAATAAATTTCTTGGGATATTAACATTTAAACATGATGCCACACATCAGGTGTGCCAATTTCAAGGAGGCCACAAACACTCGATACCATGACACCTACTCTCACCATTCACTATCGTATCCACACACACACACACACACACACAACTCATTTGAAAAAAAAAACAACTCTCTCAGCCAAGTGTGATTGCTGGCGCTGTTGGATGTCGAATAGCGTATAAGGCGAGAGAGAGAATGGTGGTTTAGTGGCATCATACGTGTTTAGGTTAAACAAAATTCAAAGTTAATTTCATTTTGAGTGGTAGGTTTTTTTCCAAGCAACATTTTTTGCTCAGAACAAGCCAAACGGGCGGATATGAAAAAAAATGCAATCTACCAAACTACGAAACTACCAAACAAGATGTAGTACACATCTGGGCAAATGACACACATAGCCTAGAACACACGTTATGGCCAACATCATGATTTCCTAATGAAATTTACATTGCGTTTGTGGAAATGTGCTTGAGAACTTGGGCAATTTATGTTCAAAATTAAATCATTCTTGGGACATTCTATGCCTAGTTTTATTCAGTTCAAACTAAAGATGGAAAACAAATTCTGGTGATTGATTACGCCTTTGAAAAAAAAAAAAGATTTTGTCTAACATTAAGGTTTTGGATGATATATTGATCAAAACAGATACAATACATGAAATCGTGTATGGCAGTGAAGCTATTCTCGAAGATAGATTCATCTTCGTAACGGAAGACAAATTTTGAGAAATTTTTCTATAGAACTTCCATTTAAAAGAAAATCCTAAAGAAATAAAGTGAAAGCAAGTAAAAGCGTGCTAACTCGGCCGGGCTGAATCTTGGGAACCCACCACCATGGATTCTGCTAAAAATTTATACAAACTAATCTTAGTTAAACTCAAACCAGCAAAATTAAAGCTTCTTATATGGGAGCTATATCAGGTTATAGACCGATTCGGACCTTATTTGACACAGTTGTTGAAAGTCATAGGAGAACACTTTGTGCAAAATTTATGACGAATCGGATGGAAATTGAGGCTTCCAGGGGCTTAAGAAGTCAAATTGCGAGATCGTTTTATATGGGACCTATACCAGGTAATAGACCAATTTGGACCGTACTCGGCACAGTTGTTGAAAGTCATCACAGAACACTATTTGCAAAATTTAAGCCAAATTGGATGAAAATATGGGAGCAATACCAGGTTATAAACCGATTTGGACCGCACTACATAAAAAGCACCATGTGCAAAATTTAAGCCAAATTAGATGAAAATTGCGACTTCCAGGGGCTCGAGAAGCCAAATCGGTTGATCGGTTTATATGGGAGCCATATCAGGTTATAGACCGATTTGAACCGTACTGGGCACAGCTATTGGAAATCATAACAGAATACTATGTGTAAAATTTCAGTCAAATCGGACAAAAATTGCGTCTTGCAAGGACTCAAGAAGTAATCGGGAGATAGTTTTATATGGGAGCTATATCAAGTTATAGACCGAATTGGACCGTACTTGACACTGTTATTGGAAGTCATAACAAAGCAATATCTGCAAAATTTTAGCTAAATCGGAAAAAAATTGTGGCTTCCAGGGGCTCAAGAAGTCAAATCAGGCGATCGGTTTATAAAAATCGGATAAAAATCGCGGCTTGTAAGGGAAGTAAGAAGTCAAATCGAGAGATCGGTTTATATAGGAGCTATATCAGATTATAAACCGATTTGGACCGTGCTTGATACAGTTGTTGGAAGTCATAACAGAACACTATGTGTAAAATTTCAGTCAAATCGGACAAAAATTGCGTCTTGCAAGGACTCAAGAAGTAATCGGGAGATCGGTTTATATGAGAGCTATATAAGGTTGTAGACCGATTTGGAACGTACCTGGCACAATTGTTGAAAGTCATAACAGAACACTTTATACTGAATCGGACAAAAATTGCGGCTTCCAGGGGCTCAAGAAATCAAATCGGGAGAAGAGTTTATATGGGATCTATATTCAAATCTGAACCCATATGGTCCATTTGCAATCCCTAACGACTTACATCGTTAAGAAGTATCTGTGCTTTACACTTTGGACGGCTATCGTGATTTCGACGGACGAACGGACGGACATGGCTAGATCGTCTTAGAATGTGGAGACAATCAAGAATATATATAGTTTTTAGAGTCTTAGATCAATATTTCGAGGTGTTACAAACGCAATGACTAGATTCGTATACCCTCATCCTGTGGTGGTGGTTAACAAAAATCAATTTGTGTGTGTTTGTGTGTTCCTTATAGACTCAAAAATGGCTAAACCGATTTTCATGAAATTTTCACAGATGGTGCATAATGAACCCGTGGTGAAAATAGGGTACTACATTATTTGATATCAGAAGGGGCGGGAGGACCCTCCCCCTTACCCTAATTTTCAGAAATACCAGATCTCGGAGATGGGTGGTGCGATTTAAGCGAAATTTTGTGTGGCCTCTTATAGTAACATAACAAAAAAAAAATTGGTATCCAAATTTCGGATGGGGTAAGTAGGGGGGATACCCCACCCCCAAAACCTACCAAATATATATATACACCAATCACGACAATTTGGGACTCAAATGAAAGGTATTTAAGATTAGAAAACGTATCTGATATGCAATTGACGGAGCAAATGTTTGGGGGACCACCCCAAACCCCAAAACACCCCTAAACCTGACATATTTACCGACCATGGCAATATGGGACTCAAATGACAGGTATTTACGATTAGAAATTCGAAACTGATATACAAATTTGTGCAGAGTCTGGGGGTCCACCCCTTCCCCAAAACACCCCCAAACAGGATTTATTTACTGACCATGGCAATATGGGGCTTAAATAAAAGGTATTTGAGTATAGAACACGAAGCCGATATCCAGATGTGGGACCAAGTGTTTAGGGGGCCGCCTCTCTCCAAAAACATACCCCAAAGGGGACAAATTTACGACCATAGCCATATGGGACTCAAATGAAAGGTCTTTGAGAGTAAAACAAGAATCTGATATCAATGTTCGGGAAAAGCGTCTATGGGGCCACCCCACCACCATAACACCACCCAAATAAGAAGTATTTGCTGACCATTGCAATATGAGGCTCAAATAAGAGGTATTTTAGAGTAGAACACGAATCTGATATACAATTAACCTTAGTTTTTCTGTAGGACGCTTAGTTTAGGAGATATGGCAATTTTAAATTTTGAATTTTTCGAAGTGATCACGAATTAACCTTAGTTTTGCTGTAGGACGCTTAGTTTAGGAGATATGGCCATTTTAAGTTTCCAAACTAAAAATTTTGAATTTTTGAAGTGATCACGAATTAACCCTAGTTTTGCTGTAGGACGCTTATTTTAGGATTTTAAGTTTTCCAACTGAAAATCTCGAATTTTTCGAAGTGATCACGAATTAACCTAAGTTTTGCTGTAGGACGCTTAGTTTAGAAGATATGGCCATTTTAAGTTTTCCAACTGAAAATTTCAAATTTTTCGAAGTGATCACGAATTAACCTTAGTTTTGCTGTAGGACGCTTAGTTTAGGAGATATGGGCATTTTAAGTTTTCCTGAAACTGAAAAGTTTTTTAGTTTTTTAACTGCAAATTTCGAATTTTTCGAAGAGATCACGAATTAACCTTAGTTTTGCTGTGGGACGCTTAGTTTAGGAGATATGGCCATTTTAAGTTTTCGAACTGAAAATTTCGCATTTTTAGAAGTGATCACGAATTAAACTTAGTTTTGCTGTAGGACGCTTAGTTTAGGAGATATGGCCATTTTAAGTTTTCCTGAAACTGAAAAGTTTTTTAGTTTTTTAACTGCAAATTTCGAATTTTTCGAAGTGATCACGAATTAAACTTAGTTTTGCTGTGGGACGCTTAGTTTAGGAGATATGGCCATTTTAAGTTTTCGAACTGAAAATTTCGAATTTTTCGAAGTGATCACGAATTAACCTTAGATTTGCTGTAGGACGCTTAGTTTAGGAGATATGGCCATTTTAAGTTTTCCTGAAACTGAAAAGTTTTTTAGTTTTTTAACTGCAAATTTCGAATTTTTCGAAGTGATCACGAATTAAACTTAGTTTTGCTGTGGGACGCTTAGTTTAGGAGATATGGCCATTTTAAGTTTTCGAACTGAAAATTTCGCATTTTTAGAAGTGATCACGAATTAAACTTAGTTTTGCCGTAGGACGCCTAGTTTAGGAGATATGGCCATTTTAAGTTTTCGAACTGAAAATTTCGCATTTTTCGAAGTGATCACGAATTAAACTTAGTTTTGCTGTAGGACGCCTAGTTTAGGAGATATGGCCATTTTAAGTTTTCCAACTGAAAATTTCGAATTTTTCGAAGTGATCACGAATTAACCTTAGTTTTGCTGTAGGACGCTTAGTTTAGCAGATATGGCCATTTTAAGTTTTCCAACTGAAAATTTCGAATTTTTCGAAGTGATCACGAATTAACCTTAGTTTTGCTGTAGGACGCTTAGTTTAGGAGATATGGCCATTTTAAGTTTTCTAACTGAAAATTTCGCATTTTCCGAAGTGTTCACGAATTAACCTTAGTTTTGCTGTAGGACGCTTAGTGTAGGAGATATGGCCATTTTAAGTTTTCCAACTGAAAATTTCGAATTTTTCGAAGTGATCACGAATTAACCTTAGTTTTGCTGTAGGACGTTTAGTTTAGGAGATATGGCCATTTTAAGTTTTCCAAGAGATCACGAATTAACCTTAGTTTTGCTGTGGGACGCTTAGTTTAGGAGATATGGCCATTTTAAGTTTTCGAACTGAAAATTTCGCATTTTTAGAAGTGATCACGAATTAAACTTAGTTTTGCTGTAGGACGCTTAGTTTAGGAGATATGGCCATTTTAAGTTTTCCTGAAACTGAAAAGTTTTTTAGTTTTTTAACTGCAAATTTCGAATTTTTCGAAGTGATCACGAATTAAACTTAGTTTTGCTGTGGGACGCTTAGTTTAGGAGATATGGCCATTTTAAGTTTTCGAACTGAAAATTTCGAATTTTTCGAAGTGATCACGAATTAACCTTAGATTTGCTGTAGGACGCTTAGTTTAGGAGATATGGCCATTTTAAGTTTTCCTGAAACTGAAAAGTTTTTTAGTTTTTTAACTGCAAATTTCGAATTTTTCGAAGTGATCACGAATTAAACTTAGTTTTGCTGTGGGACGCTTAGTTTAGGAGATATGGCCATTTTAAGTTTTCGAACTGAAAATTTCGCATTTTTAGAAGTGATCACGAATTAAACTTAGTTTTGCCGTAGGACGCCTAGTTTAGGAGATATGGCCATTTTAAGTTTTCGAACTGAAAATTTCGCATTTTTCGAAGTGATCACGAATTAAACTTAGTTTTGCTGTAGGACGCCT
This sequence comes from Stomoxys calcitrans, assembly GCF_963082655.1. NCBI lineage: Eukaryota > Metazoa > Arthropoda > Insecta > Diptera > Muscidae > Stomoxys > Stomoxys calcitrans. Next base: position 13,993 of record NW_026739251.1, on the reverse strand, counting down.
AGTTTAGGAGATATGGCCATTTTAAGTTTTCCAACTGAAAATTTCGAATTTTTCGAAGTGATCACGAATTAACCTTAGTTTTGCTGTAGGACGCTTAGTTTAGCAGATATGGCCATTTTAAGTTTTCCAACTGAAAATTTCGAATTTTTCGAAGTGATCACGAATTAACCTTAGTTTTGCTGTAGGACGCTTAGTTTAGGAGATATGGCCATTTTAAGTTTTCTAACTGAAAATTTCGCATTTTCCGAAGTGTTCACGAATTAACCTTAGTTTTGCTGTAGGACGCTTAGTGTAGGAGATATGGCCATTTTAAGTTTTCCAACTGAAAATTTCGAATTTTTCGAAGTGATCACGAATTAACCTTAGTTTTGCTGTAGGACGTTTAGTTTAGGAGATATGGCCATTTTAAGTTTTCCAACTGAAAATTTCGAATTTTTCGAAGTGATCACGAATTAACCTTAATTTTGCTGTAGGACGCTTAGTTAAGGAGATATGGCCATTTTAAGTTTTCCAACTGAAAATTTCGAATTTTTCGAAGTGATCACGAATTAACCTTAGTTTTGCTGTAGGACGCTTAGTTTAGCAGATATGGCCATTTTAAGTTTTCCAACTGAAAATTTCGAATTTTTCGAAGTGATCACAAATTAACCTTAGTTTTGCTGTAGGACGCTTAGTTTAGGAGATATGGCCATTTTAAGTTTTCTAACTGAAAATTTCGCATTTTCTGAAGTGTTCACGAATTAACCTTAGTTTTGCTGTAGGACGCTTAGTGTAGGAGATATGGCCATTTTAAGTTTTCCAACTGAAGATATGGCCATTTTAAGTTTTCCAACTGAAATTTTCGAATTTTTTGAAGTGATCACGAATTAACCTTAGTTTTGCTGTAGGACGCTTAGTTTAGGAGATATGGCCATTTTAAGTTTTCCAACTGAAAATTTCGAAATTTTCGAATTGATCACGAATTAAACTTAGTTTTGCTGTAGGACGCTTAGTTTAGGAGATATGGCCATTTTAAGTTTTCCAACTGAAAATTTCGAATTTTTCGAATTGATCACGAATTAAACTTAGGTTTGCTGTAGGACGCTTAGTTTAGGAGATATGGCCATTTTAAGTTTTCCAACTGAAAATTTCGAATTTTTCGAAGTGATCACGAATTAACCTTAGTTTTGCTGTAGGACGCTTAGTTTAGGAGATATGGTCATTTTAAGTTTTCCAACTGACAATCTCAAATTTTTCGAAGTGATCACGAATTAACCTTAGTTTTGCTGTAGGATGCTTAGTTTAGGAGATATGGCCATTTTAAGTTTTCCAACTGAAAATTTAGAATTTTTCGAAGTGATCACGAATTAACCTTAGTTTTGCTGTAGGATGCTTAGTTTAGGAGATATGGCCATTTTAAATTTTCCAACTGAAAATTTCGAAATTTTCGAATTGATCACGAATTAAACTTAGTTTTGCTGTAGGACGCTTAGTTTAGGAGATATGGCCATTTTAAGTTTTCCAACTGAAATTTTCGAATTTTTTGAAGTGATCACGAATTAACCTTAGTTTTGCTGTAGGACGCTTAGTTTAGGAGATATGGCCATTTTAAGTTTTCCAACTGAAAATTTCGAATTTTTCGAAGTGATCACGAATTAACCTTAGTTTTGCTGTAGGACGCTTAGTTTAGGAGATATGGCCATTTTAAGTTTTCCAACTGAAAATTTCGAATTTTTCGAAGTGATCACGAATTAACCTTAGTTTTGCTGTAGGACGTTTAGTTTAGGAGATATGGCCATTTTAAAATTTCGAATTTTTCGAAGTGATCACGAATTAACCTTAGTTTTGCTGTAGGACGCTTAGTTTAGGAGATATGGCCATTTTAAGTTTTCCAACTGAAAATTTCGAAATTTTCGAAGTGATCACGAATTAACCTTAGTTTTGCTGTAGGACGTTTAGTTTAGGAGATATGGCCATTTTAAATTTTCCAACTGAAAATTTCGAATTTTTCGAAGTGATCACGAATTAACCTTAGTTTTGCTGTAGGACGCTTAGTTTAGGAGATATGGCCATTTTAAGTTTTCCAACTGAAAATTTCGAAATTTTCGAATTGATCACGAATTAAACTTAGTTTTGCTGTAGGACGCTTAGTTTAGGAGATATGGCCATTTTAAGTTTTCCAACTGAAATTTTCGAATTTTTTGAAGTGATCACGAATTAACCTTAGTTTTGCTGTAGGACGCTTAGTTTAGGAGATATGGCCATTTTAAGTTTTCCAACTGAAAATTTCGAATTTTTCGAAGTGATCACGAATTAACCTTAGTTTTGCTGTAGGACGCTTAGTTTAGGAGATATGGCCATTTTAAGTTTTCCAACTGAAAATTTCGAATTTTTCGAATTGATCACGAATTAAACTTAGTTTTGCTGTAGGACGCTTAGTTTAGGAGATATGGCCATTTTAAGTTTTCCAACTGAAAATTTCGAATTTTTCGAAGTGATCACGAATTAACCTTATTCTTGCTGTAGGACGCTTAGTTTAGGAGATATGGTCATTTTAAGTTTTCCAACTGACAATCTCGAATTTTTCGAAGTGATCACGAATTAACCTTAGTTTTGCTGTAGGATGCTTAGTTTAGGAGATATGGCCATTTTAGGTTTTCCAATTGAAAATTTCGAATTTTTCGAAGTGATCACGAATTAACCTTATTCTTGCTGTAGGACGCTTAGTTTAGGAGATATGGTCATTTTAAGTTTTCCAACTGACAATCTCGAATTTTTCGAAGTGATTACGAATTAACCTTAAGTTTTGCTGTAGGACGCTTAGTTTAGGAGATATGGCCATTTTAAGTTTTCCAACTAAAAATTTCGAATTTTTCGAAGTGATCACGAATTAACCTTAGTTTTGCTGTAGGACGCTTAGTTTAGGAGATATGGCCATTTTAAGTTTTCCAACTGAAAATTTCGAATTTTTCGAAGTGATCACGAATTAACCTTAGTTTTGCTGTAGGACGCTCAGTTTAGGAGATATGGCCATTTTAAGTTTTCCAACTGAAAATTTCGAATTTTTCGAAGTGATCACGAATTAACCTTAGTTTTGCTGTAGGACGCTTAGTTTAGGAGATATGGCCATTTTAAGTTTTCCAACTGAAAATTTCGAAATTTTCGAAGTGATCATGAATTAACCTTAGTTTTGCTGTAGGACGCTTAGTTTAGGAGATATGGCTATTTTAAGTTTTCCAACCGAAAATTTAGAATTTTTCGAAGTGATCACGAATTAACCTTATTTATGCTGTAGGACGCTTAGTTTAGGAGATATGGCCATTTTAAGTTTTCCAACTGAAAATTTCGAATTTTTCGAAGTGATCACGAATTAACCTTAGTTTTGCTGTAGGACGCTTAGTTTAGGAGATATGGCCATTTTAAGTTTTCCAACTGAAAATTTCGAATTTTTCGAAGTGATCACGAATTAACCTTAGTTTTGCTGTAGGACGCTTAGTTTAGGAGATATGGCCATTTTAAGTTTTCCAACTGAAAATTTCGAATTTTTCGAAGTGATCACGAATTAACCTTAGTTTTGCTGTAGGACGCTTAGTTTAGGAGATATGGCCATTTTAAGTTTTCCAACTGAAAATTTCGAATTTTTCGAAGTGATCACGAATTAACCTTAGTTTTGCTGTAGGACGCTTAGTTTAGGAGATATGGCCATTTAAAGTTTTCCAACTGAAAATTTCGAATTTTTCGAAGTGATCACGAATTAACCTTAGTTTTGCTGTAGGACGCTTAGTTTAGGAGATATGGCCATTTTAAGTTTTCCAACTGAAAATTTCGAATTTTTCGAAGTGATTACGAATTAACCTTAAGTTTTGCTGTAGGACGCTTAGTTTAGGAGATATGGCCATTTTAAGTTTTCCAACTAAAAATTTCGAATTTTTCGAAGTGATCACGAATTAACCTTAGTTTTGCTGTAGGACGCTTAGTTTAGGAGATATGGCCATTTTAAGTTTTCCAACTGAAAATTTAGAATTTTTCGAAGTGATCACGAATTAACCTTAGTTTTGCTGTAGGACGCTCAGTTTAGGAGATATGGCCATTTTAAGTTTTCCAACTGAAAATTTCGAATTTTCGAAGTGATCACGAATTAACCTTAGTTTTGCTGTAGGACGCTTAGTTTAGGAGATATGGCCATTTTAAGTTTTCCCAACTGAAAATTTCGAAATTTTCGAAGTGATCATGAATTAACCTTAGTTTTGCTGTTAGGACGCTTAGTTTAGGAGATATGGCTATTTTAAGTTTTCCAACTGAAAATTTAGAATTTTTCGAAGTGATCACGAATTAACCTTATTTTTTGCTGTAGGACGCTTAGTTTAGGAGATATGGCCATTTTAAGTTTTCCAACTGAAAATTTCGAATTTTTCGAAGTGATCACGAATTAACCTTAGTTTTGCTGTAGGACGCTTAGTTTAGGAGATATGGCCATTTTAAGTTTTCCCACTGAAAATTTTGAATTTTCGAAGTGATCACGAATTAACCTTAGTTTTGCTGTAGGATGCTTAGTTTAGGAGATATGGCCATTTTAAGTTTTCCAACTCAAAATTTCGCACATTTCGAAGTGATCACGAATTAACCTTAGTTTTGCTGTAGGACGCTAAGTTTAGGAGATATGGCCGTTTTAAGTTTTCCAACTGAAAATTTCGAATTTTTCGAAGTGATCACGAATTAACCTTAGTTTTTGCTGTAGGACGCTTAGTTTAGGAGATATGGCCATTTTAAGTTTTCCAACTGAAAATTTCGAATTTTTCGAAGTGATCACGAATTAACCTTAGTTTTGCTGTAGGACGCTTAGTTTAGGAGAATATGGCCATTTTAAGTTTTCCAACTAAAAATTTAGAATTTTTCGAAGTGATCACGAATTAACCTTAGTTTTGCTGTAGGACGCTTAGTTTAGAAGATATGGCCATTTTAAGTTTTCCAACTGAAAATTTCGAATTTTCGAAGTGATCACGAATTAACCTTAGTTTTGCTGTAGGACGCTTAGTTTAGGAGATATGGCCATTTTAAGTTTTCCAACTGAAAATTTCGAATTTTTCGAAGTGATCACGAATTAACCTTAGTTTTGCTGTAGGACGCTTAGTTTAGGAGATTATGGCCATTTTAAGTTTTCCAACTGAAAATTTCGAATTTTTCGAAGTGATCACGAATTAACCTTAGTTTTGCTGTAGGACGCTTAGTTTAGGAGATATGGCCATTTTAAGTTTTCCAACTGAAAATTTCGAATTTTTCGAAGTGATCACGAATTAACCTTAGTTTTGCTGTAGGACGCTTAGTTTAGGAGATATGGCCATTTTAAGTTTTCCAACTGAAAATTTCGAATTTTTCGAAGTGATCACGAATTAACCTTAGTTTTGCTGTAGGACGCTTAGTTTAGGAGATATGGCCATTTTAAGTTTTCCAACTGAAAATTTCGAATTTTTCGAAGTGATCACGAATTAACCTTAGTTTTGCTGTAGGACGCTTAGTTTAGGAGATATGGCCATTTTAAGTTTTCCAACTGAAAATTTCGAATTTTTCGAAGTGATCATGAATTAACCTTAGTTTTGCTGTAGGACGCTTAGTTTAGGAGATATGGCCATTTTAAGTTTTCCAACTGAAAATTCGAATTTTTCGAAGTGATCACGAATTAACCTTAGTTTTGCTGTAGGACGCTTAGTTTAGGAGATATGGCCATTTTAGTTTTCCAACTGAAAATTTCGAATTTTTCGAAGTGATCACGAATTAACCTTAGTTTTGCTGTAGGACGCTTAGTTTAGGAGATATGGCCATTTTAAGTTTCCGACTGAAAATTTCGAATTTTTCGAAGTGATCACGAATTAACCTTAGTTTTGCTGTAGGACGCTTAGTTTAGGAGATATGGCCATTTTAAGTTTTCCAACTGAAAATCTCGAAATTTTCGAAGTGATCATGAATTAACCTTAGTTTTGCTGTAGGACGCTTAGTTTAGGAGATATGTCCATTTTAAGTTTTCCAACTGAAAATTTTCGAATTTTTCGAAGTGATCACGAATTAACCTTATTTTTGCTGTAGGACGCTTAGTTTAGGAGATATGGCCATTTTAAGTTTTCAAACTGAAAATTTCGAATTTTTCGAAGTGATCACGAATTAACCTTAGTTTTGCTGTAGGACGCTTAGTTTAGGAGATATGGCCATTTTAAGTTTTCCAACTGAAAATTTCGAATTTTTCGAAGTGATTACGAATTAACCTTAAGTTTTGCTGTAGGACGCTTAGTTAAGGAGATATGGCCATTTTAAGTTTTCCAACTGAAAATTTCGAATTTTTCGAAGTGATCACGAATTAACCTTAGTTTTGCTGTAGGACGCTTAGTTTAGGAGATATGGCATTTTAAGTTTTCCAACTGAAAATTTCGAATTTTTCGAAGTGATCACGAATTAACCTTAGTTTTGCTGTAGGACGCTTAGTTTAGGAGATATGGCCATTTTTAAGTTTTCCAACTGAAAATTAGAATTTTTCGAAGTGATCACGAATTAACCTTAGTTTTGCTGTAGGACGCTTAGTTTAGGAGATATGGCCATTTTAAGTTTTCCAACTGAAAATTTCGAATTTTTCGAAGTGATCACGAATTAACCTTAGTTTTGCTGTAGGACGCTTAGTTTAGGAGATATGGCCATTTAAGTTTTCCAACTGAAAATTTCGAATTTTTCGAAGTGATTACGAATTAACCTTAAGTTTTGCTGTAGGACGCTTAGTTTAGGAGATATGGCCATTTTAAGTTTTCCAACTGAAAATTTCGAATTTTTCGAAGTGATCACGAATTAACCTTAGTTTTGCTGTAGGACGCTTAGTTTAGGAGATATGGCCATTTTAAGTTTTCCACTGAAAATTTAGAATTTTTCGAAGTGATCACGAATTAACCTTAGTTTTGCTGTAGGACGCTCAGTTTAGGAGATATGGCCATTTTAAGTTTCCGACTGAAAATTTCGAATTTTTCGAAGTGATCACGAATTAACCTTAGTTTTGCTGTAGGACGCTTAGTTTAGGAGATATGGCCATTTTAAGTTTTCCAACTGAAAATTTCGAATTTTCGAAGTGATCACGAATTAACCTTAGTTTTGCTGTAGGACCGCTTAGTTTAGGAGATATGGCCATTTTAAGTTTTCCAACTGAAAATTTCGAAATTTTCGAAGTGATCATGAATTAACCTTAGTTTTGCTGTAGGACGGCTTAGTTTAGGAGATATGGCTATTTTAAGTTTTCCAACTGAAAATTTAGAATTTTTCGAAGTGATCACGAATTAACCTTATTTTTGCTGTAGGACGCTTAGTTTAGGAGATATGGCCATTTTAAGTTTTCAACTGAAAATTTCGAATTTTTCGAAGTGATCACGAATTAACCTTAGTTTTGCTGTAGGACGCTTAGTTTAGGAGATATGGCCATTTTAAGTTTTCCCACTGAAAATTTTGAATTTTTCGAAGTGATCACGAATTAACCTTAGTTTTGCTGTAGGATGCTTAGTTTTAGGAGATATGGCCATTTTAAGTTTCCAACTGAAAATTTCGAATTTTTCGAAGTGATCACGAATTAACCTTAGTTTTGCTGTAGGACGCTTAGTTTAGGAGATATGGCCATTTTAAGTTTTCCCACTGAAAATTTTGAATTTTTCGAAGTGATCACGAATTAACCTTAGTTTTGCTGTAGGACGCTTAGTTTAGGAGATATGGCTATTTTAAGTTTTCCAACTGAAAATTTAGAATTTTTCGAAGTGATCACGAATTAACCTTATTTTTGCTGTAGGACGCTTAGTTTAGGAGATATGGCCATTTTAAGTTTTCCAACTGAAAATTTCGAATTTTTCGAAGTGATCACGAATTAACCTTAGTTTTGCTGTAGGACACTTAGTATAGGAGATATGGCCATTTTAAGTTTTCCAACTGAAAATTTCGAATTTTTCGAAGTGATCACGAATTAACCTTAGTTTTGCTGTAGGACGCTTAGTTTAGGAGATATGGCCATTTTAAGTTTTCCAACTTAAAATTTCGCACATTTCGAAGTGATCACGAATTAACCTTAGTTTTGCTGTAGGACGCTTAGTTTAGGAGATATGGCCATTTTAAATTTTCCAACTGAAAATTTCGAATTTTTCGAAGTGATCACGAATTAACCTTAGTTTTGTTGTAGGACACTTAGTATAGGAGATATGGCCATTTTAAGTTTTCCAACTGAAAATTTCGAATTTTTCGAAGTGATCACGAATTAACCTTAGTTTTGCTGTAGGACGCTTAGTTTAGGAGATATGGCCATTTTAAGTTTTCCGACTGAAAATTTCAAATTTTTCGAAGTGATCACGAATTAACCTTAGTTTTGCTGTAGGACGCTTAGTTTAGGAGATATGGCCATTTTAAGTTTTCCAACTGAAAATTTCGAATTTTTCGAAGTGATCACGAATTAACCTTAGTTTTGCTGTAGGACGCTTAGTTTAGGAGATATGGCCATTTTAAGTTTTCCAACTGAAAATTTCGAAATTTTCGAAGTGATCACGAATTAACCTTAGTTTTGCTGTAGGACGCTGAGTTTAGGAGATATGGCCATTTTAAGTTTTCCAACTGAAAATTTCGAAATTTTCGAAGTGATCACGAATTAACCTTAGTTTTGCTGTAGGACGCTTAGTTTAGGAGATATGGCCATTTTAAATTTTCCAACTGAAAATTTCGAATTTTTTGAAGTGATCACGAATTAACCTTAGTTTTGCTGTAGGACGCTTAGTTTAGGAGATATGGCCATTTTAAATTTTCCAACTGAAAATTTCGAATTTTTCGAAGTGATCACGAATTAACCTTAGTTTTGCTGTAGGACACTTAGTATAGGAGATATGGCCATTTTAAGTTTTCCAACTGAAAATTTCGAATTTTTCGAAGTGATCACGAATTAACCTTAGTTTTGCTGTAGGACGCTTAGTTTAGGAGATATGGCCATTTTAAGTTTTCCGACTGAAAATTTCAAATTTTTCGAAGTGATCACGAATTAACCTTAGTTTTGCTGTAGGACGCTTAGTTTAGGAGATATGGCCATTTTAAGTTTTCCAACTGAAAATTTCGAATTTTTCGAAGTGATCACGAATTAACCTTAGTTTTGCTGATTTAGGAGATATGGCCATTTTAAGTTTTCCAACTGAAAATTTCGAATTTTTCGAAGTGATCACGAATTAACCTTAGTTTTGCTGTAGGACGCTTAGTTTAGGAGATATGGCCATTTTAAGTTTTCCAACTGAAAATTTCGAATTTTTCGAAGTGATCACGAATTAACCTTAGTTTTGCTGTAGGACGCGTAGTTTAGGAGATATGGCCATTTTAAGTTTTCCAACTGAAAATTTCGAATTTTTCGAAGTGATCACGAATTAACCTTAGTTTTGCTGTAGGACGCTTAGTTTAGAAGATATGGCCATTTTAAGTTTTCCAACTGAAAATTTCGAATTTTTCAAAGTGATCACGAATTAACCTTAGTTTTGCTGTAGGACGCTTAGTTTAGGAGATATGGCCATTTTAAGTTTTCCAACTGAAAATTTCGAATTTTTCGAAGTGATCACGAATTAACCTTAGTTTTGCTGTAGGACGCTTAGTTTAGGAGATATGGCCATTTTAAGTTTTCCAACTGAAAATTTCGAATTTTTCGAAGTGATGACGAATTAACCGTAGTTTTGCTGTAGGACGCTTAGTTTAGGAGATATGGCCATTTTAAATTTTCCAACTGAAAATTTCGAATTTTTTGAAGTGATCACGAATTAACCTTAGTTTTGCTGTAGGACGCTTAGTTTAGGAGATATGGCCATTTTAAATTTTCCAACTGAAAATTTCGAATTTTTTGAAGTGATCACGAATTAACCTTAGTTTTGCTGTAGGACGCTTAGTATAGGAGATATGGCCATTTTAAGTTTTCCAACTGAAAATTTCGAATTTTTCGAAGTGATCACGAATTAACCTTAGTTTTGCTGTAGGACGCTTAGTTTAGGAGATATGGCCATTTTAAGTTTTCCAACTGAAAATTTCGAATTTTTCGAAGTGATCACGAATTAACCTTAGTTTTGCTGTAGGACGCTTAGTTTAGGAGATATGGCCATTTTAAGTTTTCCAACTGAAAATTTCGAATTTTTCGAAGTGATCACGAATTAACCTTAGTTTTGCTGTAGGACGCTTAGTTTAGGAGATATGGCCATTTTAAGTTTTCCATCTGAAAATTTCGAATTTTTCGAAGTGATCACGAATTAACCTTAGTTTTGCTGTAGGACGCTTAGTTTAGGAGATATGGCCATTTTAAGTTTTCCAACTGAAAATTTCGAATTTTTCGAAGTGATCACGAATTAACCTTAGTTTTGCTGTAGGACGCTTAGTTTAGGAGATATGGCCATTTTAAATTTTCCAACTGAAAATTTCGAATTTTTCGAAGTGATCACGAATTAACCTTAGTTTTGCTGTAGGACGCTTAGTTTAGGAGATATGGCCATTTTAAGTTTTCCAACTGAAAATTTAGAATTTTTCGAAGTGATCACGAATTAACCTTAGTTTTGCTGTAGGACGCTTAGTTTAGAAGATATGGCCATTTTAAGTTTTCCAACTGAAAATTTCGAATTTTTCGAATTGATCACGAATTAACCTTAGTTTTGCTGTAGGACGCTTAGTTTAGGAGATATGGCCATTTTAAGTTTTCCAACTGAAAATTTTGAATTTTTCGAAGTGATCACGAATTAACCTTAGTTTTGCTGTAGGACGCTTAGTTTAGGAGATATGGCCATTTTAAGTTTTCCAACTGAAAATTTAGAAGTTTAGAAAATTTAGAAGCTTAGTTTAGGAGATATGGCCATTTTAAGTTTTCCGACTGAAAATTTCGAATTTTTCGAAGTGATCACGAATTAACCTTAGTTTTGCTGTAGGACGCTTAGTTTAGGAGATATGGCCATTTTAAGTTTTCCAACTGAAAATTTAGAATTTTTCGAAGTGATCACGAATTAACCTTAGTTTTGCTGTAGGACGCTTAGTTTAGGAGATATGGCCATTTTAAGTTTTCCGACTAAAAATTTCGAATTTTCGAAGTGATCACGAATTAACCTTAGTTTTGCTGTAGGACGCTTAGTTTAGGAGATATGGCCATTTTAAGTTTTCCAACTGACAATCTCGAATTTTTCGAAGTGATCACGAATTAACCTTAGTTTTGCTGTAGGACGCTTAGTTTAGGAGATATGGCCATTTTAAGTTTTCCAACCGAAAATTTCGAATTTTTCGAAGTGATCACGAATTAACCTTAGTTTTGCTGTAGGACGCTTAGTTTAGGAGATATGGCCATTTTAAGTTTTCCAACTGAAAATTTAGAAGTGATCACGAATTAACCTTAGTTTTGCTGTAGGACGCTTAGTTTAGAAGATATGGCCATTTTAAGTTTTCCAACTGAAAATTTCGAATTTTTCGAATTGATCACGAATTAACCTTAGTTTTGCTGTAGGACGCTTAGTTTAGGAGATATGGCCATTTTAAGTTTTCCAACTGAAAATTTTGAATTTTTCGAAGTGATCACGAATTAACCTTAGTTTTGCTGTAGGACGCTTAGTTTAGGAGATATGGCCATTTTAAGTTTTCCAACTGAAAATTTAGAATTTTTCGAAGTGATCACGAATTAACCTTAGTTTTGCTGTAGGACGCTTAGTTTAGGAGATATGGCCATTTTAAGTTTTCCGACTGAAAATTTCGAATTTTTCGAAGTGATCACGAATTAACCTTAGTTTTGTTGTAGGACGCTTAGTTTAGGAGATATGGCCATTTTAAGTTTTCCATCTGAAAATTTAGAATTTTTCGAAGTGATCACGAATTAACCTTAGTTTTGCTGTAGGACGCTTAGTTTAGGAGATATGGCCATTTTAAGTTTTCCAACTGAAAATTTCGAATTTTTCGAAGTGATCACGAATTAACCTTAGTTTTGCTGTAGGACGCTTAGTTTAGGAGATATGGCCATTTTAAGTTTTCCAACTGACAATTTCGAATTTTTCGAAGTGATCACGAATTAACCTTAGTTTTGCTGTAGGACGCTTAGTTTAGGAGATATGGCCATTTTAAGTTTTCCAACCGAAAATTTCGAATTTTTCGAAGTGATCACGAATTAACCTTAGTTTTGCTGTAGGACGCTTAGTTTAGGAGATATGGCCATTTTAAGTTTTCCAACTGAAAATTTCGAATTTTTCGAAGTGATCACGAATTAACCTTAGTTTTGCTGTAGGACGCTTAGTTTAGGAGATATGGCCATTTTAAGTTTTCCAACTGAAAATTTAGAATTTTTCGTGATCACGAATTAACCTTAGTTTTGCTGTAGGACGCTTAGTTTAGGAGATATGGCCATTTTAAGTTTTCCGACTGAAAATTTCGAATTTTTCGAAGTGATCACGAATTAACCTTAGTTTTGCTGTAGGATGCTTAGTTTAGGAGATATGGCCATTTTAAGTTTTCCAACTGAAAATTTAGAATTTTTCGAAGTGATCACGAATTAACCTTAGTTTTGCTGTAGGACGCTCAGTTTAGGAGATATGGCCATTTTAAGTTTCCGACTGAAAATTTCGAATTTTTCGAAGTGATCACGAATTAACCTTAGTTTTGCTGTAGGACGCTTAGTTTAGGAGATATGGCCATTTTAAGTTTTCCAACTGAAAATTTCGAATTTTTCGAAGTGATCACGAATTAACCTTAGTTTTGCTGTAGGACGCTTAGTTTAGGAGATATGGCCATTTTAAGTTTTCCAACTGAAAATTTCGAAATTTTCGAAGTGATCACGAATTAACCTTAGTTTTGCTGTAGGACGCTTAGTTTAGGAGATATGGCCATTTTAAATTTTCCAACTGAAAATTTCGAATTTTTTGAAGTGATCACGAATTAACCTTAGTTTTGCTGTAGGACGCTTAGTTTAGGAGATATGGCCATTTTAAATTTTCCAACTGAAAATTTCGAATTTTTCGAAGTGATCACGAATTAACCTTAGTTTTGCTGTAGGACACTTAGTATAGGAGATATGGCCATTTTAAGTTTTCCAACTGAAAATTTCGAATTTTTCGAAGTGATCACGAATTAACCTTAGTTTTGCTGTAGGACGCTTAGTTTAGGAGATATGGCCATTTTAAGTTTTCCGACTGAAAATTTCAAATTTTTCGAAGTGATCACGAATTAACCTTAGTTTTGCTGTAGGACGCTTAGTTTAGGAGATATGGCCATTTTAAGTTTTCCAACTGAAAATTTCGAATTTTTCGAAGTGATCACGAATTAACCTTAGTTTTGCTGTAGGACGCTTAGTTTAGGAGATATGGCCATTTTAAGTTTTCCAACTGAAAATTTCGAATTTTTCGAAGTGATCACGAATTAACCTTAGTTTTGCTGTAGGACGCTTAGTTTAGGAGATATGGCCATTTTAAGTTTTCCAACTGAAAATTTAGAATTTTTCGAAGTGATCACGAATTAACCTTAGTTTTGCTGTAGGACGCGTAGTTTAGGAGATATGGCCATTTTAAGTTTTCCAACTGAAAATTTCGAATTTTTCGAAGTGATCACGAATTAACCTTAGTTTTGCTGTAGGACGCTTAGTTTAGGAGATATGGCCATTTTAAGTTTTCCAACTGAAAATTTCGAATTTTTCGAAGTGATCACGAATTAACCTTAGTTTTGCTGTAGGACGCTTAGTTTAGGAGATATGGCCATTTTAAGTTTTCCAACTGAAAATTTCGAATTTTTCGAAGTGATCACGAATTAACCTTAGTTTTGCTGTAGGACGCTTAGTTTAGGAGATATGGCCATTTTAAGTTTTCCAACTGAAAATTTCGAATTTTTCGAAGTGATCACGAATTAACCTTAGTTTTGCTGTAGGACGCTTAGTTTAGGAGATATGGCCATTTTAAGTTTTCCAACTGAAAATTTCGAATTTTTCGAAGTGATCACGAATTAACCTTAGTTTTGCTGTAGGACGCTTAGTTTAGGAGAT